>NC_060276.1:6374627-6674627 GCF_021613505.1 Equus quagga
GATGGCACCGCTTGGCAAGCCATGCTGTGGTAGGCGTCCCACATATAAAGTAGAGGAAGATGGGCACGGATGTTAGCTCAGGGCCAGTCTTCCTCAGCAAAAAGAGAAAGATTGGTGGCAGATATTAGCTCAGGGCTAATCTTCCTCAAAAATAAAAAAATAAAAAAATAAGCTGTTTGTTTCTCTTATTATTCTGCATACATGTCCTTTGCTAGATATGTATTTTCCAAATATTTTCTCCCAGTCTGTAGCTTTTCTTTTTATTATTTTAATGTATTTTGAAGAGCAGTGGTTTTTAATTTCGATGAAGTCAAAATTATGCTTTGTATGTCCTACTAACAAATCTTTGCTTACGCCAAAGTGGCAAAGCTTTTTCCCTATGTTATCTTCTAGAAGTATTTGCCCTTTCCCTTTTCTCCTTCTTCTACCTGGAATCTTGGATGTGATGGCTGAAACTACAAGAGCTATTTTTTGTCATGAAGCAACTTTGAGGATGGAAGTTAGCACTCAAAACTGCAGAGCAGAAAGATAAAAGGAACCCGGAGCATTAGTAACATCATAGAGCTGCCATATTAGTCCTGGATTGTCTATTGCCAAGTTGGCTTTGTGTGTGTGTGTGTGAGAGAGAAAATAATCCTCTATCTTGTTTAAGCTACTTTCGTATTGGTTCTTTTTCTAGCAGCTGAACACAATTCCTGTCTGATACATAGAGGACTTGAATAACATTACAAATAGCCTTGAGTTAATAGCTATGTGTGGCTTGGTAAGCATACTATTTTGCGGGATTAAGGCAGGAAGTAATAGAACATTTACACTATCAATCATGAGTTGGTCCAAAAAGAAAGTTGAAACACAATTTTAAAAGTAGTTCCTTTATAAATTATATCCACTGATCCAATTTAAATAAAATTAGAAATAAATAATATAAAGATGACTCTTATTTACTTAGATATTAAAAAAAGACATTTCTAAATAATCTCTGGATCAAAGAATATTGTAAACTATTTAGAAAGAAATGAGAGGAATTCATACCAAAATATATGTTCTCAGAGCAAAATTCATGGGCTTAAATATCTTCATTTTAAAAAAGAATAATGAAAAATAAATTAAATACTTATCTAAAAATATTAGAAAAAGAACCATGAAAGAAACTAGAAGTAGGAAAAAGGAATTAAGAAAAATAAAAACTAAAATTAATAAATTAGGAAAAAAAGCAGTAGTAGATAGGATAAAAATCCAAAAGTTTGTTCTTTGAAAATACCTAGAAATTAGGTAAACCCTTTGCTAGACTGATTAAGGGGAAAAGTAGAAAAAACAAAAATTGGTAAATTTCATAAGCAGAAAGGAAACATAAACTCATATTAACATACAGTGACAGAATTAGAAGTCAAGATTAAATACATGTGTTTGGCAGCAGATCTGAAAACATAGAGGGGTTACTGATTTCTTTTTAGTATGTGATGACCAAAATTGACCACAGTAGAAGTGGAAAACTGGAAAAGATGAATTTCATAGGAGAGATTAGAAAAGTGATTTAAGATGTACCATGGCAAAACCCACCTGAGAATGATAAACTATCCCAAACATCCTCTCAAAAGCATATCTGAGCTCAAAAGACAGTAAGGGCAATTCCCAGGGAATAAACCAAATGGAGCTAAAAACCAGTGGGGCAAGCTGGAGTGGGCCTGGAGCTATCACTGTCATGCTTGCCAACCTCACTAACAAAGGATTTAAAAGACAATGACTGTGGCAGGACAGGAGATGAGCCCATGGGGCTGCGTAACGTGGAGATTTGAGCTGAGACCCCCACAACTAGCTGAGGCGCTCTGAATGAAAAGTGAACTAGAAAAATTTCATCTTCCAGGAAAGGGGGAGAACAAGGAAATTTACCTGTTTCAGGCAGTGCTCTGGGTCGTGCATCCACCTGTGTATTCCTTCCCTCTTCCGTCTTCAAGCCTTCACCCAGAGGTAGCTACTATCCTGAATTTTGTGTTTGTGTTTACAGAAATGTCTGCTTATTTTTGAACTTTATAAAAATGAAATACTGAAGTAGTCTTGTGACTTGCTCTTTTTCACTCAACATTGTGTTTATAAGATTCATTCCTGTTGCATGTAGTTATAGTGAATTCATTTTCTCTGCTGTATAATATTTCATTGCCTGAATGTACCACATTTGTCTACATTCACCTGTTGGACATTTGATTTCTTTCCATTTTTATTTTTTGCTGTTATGAACTGTATAGATATGAGCATGGTGCACATATGCAAGAATATTCTTGGGAGTGGAATTGCTACTTCACAAAGCATTGGAATGTTAAACTTTACAACGTGGTGCCAAATTGTTTTCCAAAGTGTTTATACCTGTTTGTATTTCCACCAGCAGTTCCCAGTGATCTGCATCCTGACAAACATTTGGTGTTATCAGATTTCTTAATTTTTGACAACATAATGGATATGAAATGATATCTAATTGCGGTATAATTTGTATTTCTATGATTATTAATGAGATTGAATATCTTTTTAAATAGTTATGTGCCATTCATTTTTCTTCTTCTGTGAAATGTCTCTTCATGTCTTTTGTCCAATTTTCTTTTTGGTTGTTTGCCTTTTCTTGTTGATTTGTAAGAGTACTTTACGTATTCTAGATATTAGTATTTTGTCAGGCATATTTGTTGCAAATATCTTCTCCCAGTTTATCACTTATCTTCTTTCTTTTTTGATGAACAAAAGTTAATAAATTTAATGGAGTCAAATTTATCAATATTTTCTTTAATTGTCATTGCTTTATGTGTCTTTTTTTTTCTCCCCAAATCCCCCCAGTACATAGTTGTATATTTTAGTTGTGGGTCCTTCTAGTTGTGGCATGTGGGACGCTGCCTCAACATGGCCTAATGAGCTGCGCCATGTCCGTGCCCAGGATCTGAACTGGTGAAACCCCGGGCAGCTGGAGCGGAGCACGTGAACTTAACCACTAGGCAACAGGGCCAGCCCCTTTATGTGTCTTATTTAAGAAATACTTCCTTACTTTGAGTTTATAAAGATATCATCCTATACTGTGTTTAAAATTTTTTAAAATGTTAGTTTTTCATATTAAAGTTTTAATCCCCCAGCAACTGACTTTTGAGTGTGGCATATGGTCCCAGCACCATTTGTTGAATAACCTATCCTGTCTCTGTAATACCACTCCTGGCATTTATCATTTCTATATATTCATGGATTTGTTTCTCCACGCTCCGTTCTGTTTCGTTTTTCAGCTCTTTATCCTTATACCAATATCACATTAATGTTGCTTTATAATAACATTTGACATCCGATATAGCAAAAGCAAACCTTGTATATTCTAGAGCATGTAAATTTTAGAATGCACCCACTGAGTTCCTTTAAAAAATCTGTTGGAATTTTAGTTGGAATGACACTGAGTTATGGATCACTCAATCACGAATAAGGCATCCCTTTTCATTTTTAAGATTTTCTTTGGTATCTTAAGGATTTCAAGACAATGGTAGCAGAGCATTAAACCAAGCCCTTTATGCTTCTACGCTCCGTGCGATTGCATAGGCTGCATGCCCAAGAAGCCAGCCCTGTCCACGTTCCACTGCTTATATTGTCACAATTGCTTGTATTCACATTCTGTCCAAGAGATGCTATCAAAAGTTGATAGACCTAGAAACAGAGCTTTAAGTACAGTATTTAAAGTTACCAAGGTAACCAGAGAGAGAACTAAAAATAATAAAGATCAACAATCAGGAAGATGCAAAAGGGCCAAAGGGCTCTTGTGAATTAAATGCTCCTTTCATGTCAGGTGTCAACAAATACAAATCGAAAAATAGACGTCTAAGCACATCATCCATACTTCTAGAGAACTAAAAAGAGAAACAATAAAAATGGTTTGCTTTTGAGAAGTGGGTTTAGGGTTTGGGAAGGTTGAGGTGGGATGGAGTCTGTGATATTTCATCCCAGGGTTTTCTGTACCCGTTGGTTTGTTACCATTTACATTCATTACTTTGATACAATAAAAATAAAGGCAGGGAAAGCTGCTTTTTGTTATGTGTTGTGATAAGCTAATATGCATGAATTACCATAATTCATGCTTAGCTGATTGTGGGCAGAGTATATTTGATTGCTTTTTGAATATGAAAATACAAAGTTTATAATGATTAATTAGACACAGATGTTTTCTTATTCTCATGAATTGGATATTTATAACAATGAAATTTCCTTGTATTTTACATTCTCAAAAGTGGTTTGATCTGAATAGATGTTTACCGAATAGAAGGAGATTTTATTTTATTAGGTGGCTGGTATTTCCAACTTGTATATTAAGTGTGACGTTCTTGTTAGACAGGATGAACTAAGGTTTTTTCTTCAGACTGATCAGCTATTTCCAAGGGGAATTTTCAAACCAGTTCTGAGCTGTAGGCACTAGAGAGAGGTGGTTAAGATTATGGGACCATAGTGCTGGAGATTCAGATCCTTGTTCCTCTATTTGCTCACTGTCAGACCTTTGGCAAATTACTTAATAACTCTATCCATGCCTCTGTTTCCTCCATTCTACAATGCAAACAATAATAGTACTCACCACATAGGATTTTCTGACAATTAAATGAGATAAAATATGTAAAATCCTTAAGCAGCGTCTGAGACAAAACAATTGTCTAGTTCATATAGATGTAGAGAAAATGTGCTTAAAAATACCTTTCTTTTTCTCTAAGGAATGGTGGCAGAAGCCAACAATTTTATGTATTTTAACTTTTTTGAAAGTTAATTTCAAAGAATAATGGTCTGGTGATTAGCATATTGTTTGGTTTTTAACTCCCCTGAAAATCCTAGTTGACTCTATGTCCTCCATGGTGAATAACAGATAAACAAAACCAAAAATCTGGATCAAGTGTTTTGATGGCTCTTAATCCATTTAAACTGACCTCAGATATGCCTAGTAATACGTGGTTTATTAGATTCTTCATTATGGAGACAGTATGACGTTAAACTGCAGAGGTAAAGCTAGCTGATTTTGAAAACTTTCTTTCCTTCTGAGGTGCTGTAGGGGTGAAATACATATCCCTGAGTTACTGTTTGTTTATACCAAGCTTAGAAACACATCCATTTGGGAACCTGGCTTGATAGAATTATAATTATGCAAAAATCTTCTGCCTTGTATTTTTGCACCTGAAAATTTGAAATTATGCTTTTAATTAACAAATAATTCAAGTCCTACCCATTCTTTCATTTTCCTTTGCTTTTCTTTTTCTCCCTCCCTTCTTCCTTCCCTCCCTCCTTCCTTCTTTCCTTTCTTCCTCCCTTCTGGAAAGGGAAATGCATATATTTAATTTCCAAAGGTAAAATACCAAAGTAGAACCTCACACTAATCTGAATCCCACATAAGGTCATTGTTTACCAACAATGTTTGAAAATATCTTTCTCTTTTAGTTCTGAAAATATACCCCGATGATAATACATATAAACAGACTATGAATAGCAAATTAAAATGATTATAGAATATTGTTTGGAAAATTTAAGAGATTCCAAAGGATTTGTGAAACTTAGCAGATCAGAATTATAAGCTCCTTTTGTCATGTCTTCAGCTGTACCATATATCTTAAAGCTCACATTTAGGATATATGCCATTTCTGAAAATAATGCTGCCTTTTTAAAATTAACTTTTTGCACACACATCACTAATGTTGAATTTCAAATAAAAAATTGCTTAATAGACAAGTAGAATCCCTCTCTATTCCCTTAAAACATCTCATTGAAATGTGAGTAAATCCTGGGGGCAAAAGCTTTTATAGTCGTTACTTGCATTTTTTGAGTGTCCTAGGAATGCTTGCTATTATTGGAATCTACCCTTGGGAAACTGACAGCATATTCTGGTGATTACTATCTCATATGGTTTTTCTCCTCTGAAATACCGAGGCAATGAATTATTGAATTAGTCAGGACTCTTGGTTTTAAGTGACAGAAACTTATCTCAAATGAGCTTAAGCAAAAAAGGGGATTGGCTGGCTTACATCACCTCGGATGTCCAAGGGCAGAGCTGGTTACAGGCATTCAAACAGTATCATTTCAATTCTTTCTCTTTCCATCTCTTGGCTCTACTTCCCTTAGTGTTAGTTTCATTCTCAAGCAGGCCTCTCACACTTGGCTGCAAAGGCAGCCCCTGGCAGCTCCAGGCTTACATTGTCCCTGGTGCTTACGATCTCAGAAGAGGCCCTTCCTTAACCAATGTCTATATCAGTCCCTGAAAAAAAGCCGGACCTGGCTTTATTTGTAAAATGTACCCAGCCCTGAACCAACCAGCAAGTTCAGTAGTATGAGGTACATTGATTGACCTGGGGCAAGTGTACTCTCCTGAGGTAGGGCAAGCAGATTTGTGTGATCATGGATAGTCTTCCCAGTGGGACAGTGGAAGATTCCAAAAAGAAAAGATGTAGGCAGTCAAAAAACTAACAGGAGCTTGTCGGATCTTCTCTTTGGCCTCAGTGTTCTGAGATTTCTCAATGAGATGACTTAGTGTGGTTCTATTTTCATCCATTGCATTGGGCACTTAATGGCCTCTTTCAAGTTGGAAACTCATGTCCTTCAGTTCTGGAAAATTTTCTTGTATTTTGATATTTCTTTAAAGTTTTTCTCCTGTGGCAGATTTTATTTTCCAAAGATGACGATGCCAATATATCTCTTATCCTATATACTCTTCTTACAATGTGTCTTTGACTTTCCTCCAAAGAGTGGTGGAGTCTGTATTCCCTCCCCTTGATCATGGGTGGATCTTTGTAAGTGCCTCCACCAATAGAATGTGGCAGAAGTAACACTGTGCATTTTCCAAGGCTATGTCATAAAAGGAAATATGATTTGTGCCTGGATCTCTTTCTTTCTCTCTCTCTCTCCTCTCTCTCTCTCTCTCTGAGAACACTTATTCTTGGAATCCAGCCACCACATTGTGAGAAAGCCCAGGCTACATGGGTGTACCAGTTGACAGCCCCAGCTAGGCCTTCAGTTGACAACCAGCACCAACAACTAGACATAGGAATGAGCCTTCAGATGATTTCAGTCTCCAGACTTGGGGCCTTCCAGCTAAGGTCCAGACATTGTGGAGCACAGCTCCCATTGTGCCCTGTCTGAATTCCCGTCCCACAGAAACCACAAGAGATAGTAAGTGATTATCGTTGTTTAAGCCAGTAAGTTTTGGGGGGATTTGTTATGCAGCAATAGATAATTAATATGCCTTCCCTGTTTTCTCTCTATTCTCTATTGCACTGCCATTATTTGCAGGCTGTATCTCTTGGATGGTCCTCTAATTTTCTTATCTTTTTTTCTGGTATTTTGTTTCTTCATCTTTTTCCTCCACTTTCTGGGAGATTTTCTCAATTTTATATTCCAATCCTTGTATTGAACTAAAACAATTTTTTTTTTTACCATAATGTAATTTAATTTCCAGGAGTTCTTTTTTTTGTTGCTTTTTGGACGTTCCATGTTTATAGCATCCTGTTTGTATTTCATATATATATACTATCTTCTCCTATTTCTCTGAGGATATTATTATATAATTTTTATAGCAGCTTACTGAGACATAATTCACGTACCATAACATTCACCCTTTCAAAGTATAAAATTCAATGGTTTCTAGTATATTGACAGAGTTGTGTAACCACCATTATTATCTAGTTCCAGAACATTTTTATCACTACCCCCCAAAACCTTATACCCATTAGTAGTCTCTCTCTGTTCCTTAGCCCCATCCCCTGGCAACCACTAATCTACTTTCTGTCTCTATGAATTTGCCCATTCCTGACATTTCATATAAATGGAACTGTACAACATGTCCTTTTGTGTCTGGCTCCTTTCACTTAGCATAGTATTTTCAAAGGTTATCCATGTTAACATGGGTCAGTACTTTAGAAGTGCTTTTTTTCCCTTCATGAATAGACCCTGCTTTCTCTGAATCTTTTTTGTTTATTTCCTGTGTCTTTGTTTTGGATTCTACCTTTCATGTTGAAAGTGTTCTACAGAGGTCTGCTAAGCCTTAGATGTCTGCTAACCTTTAAGAGTGGGGAACCAAAAATCCGCTGGAAGCTCTGAGGGTGTAGGTGGGCCTTGTCAACTTAGAGTTTCACTACAGGGTGGTATGGCTGGGCCATTTTGGGGAGAAATCTGGAATAGTGCTGTATGAGTTTTCTAGGGCTGCTGTAACAAAGTACCACAGTCTGGGTGGTTTAAACAACAGAAATTTATTGTTCCCCAGTTCTGAGGGCTTAAAGTCCAAGACAAGCTGTCAGCAGGGTTGGTTTCTTCTGAGGCCTCTCTCCTTGGCTTGTAGATGCCATCTTCTCCCTGTGTATTCACATGGTCTTCCCTCTGTCTGCGTTCAAATTTACTCTTCTTATAAGTACATCAATCATATTAGATTAGGGCCCACCCTAAATGACCTCATTTTAAGTGAATTACCTCTTTAAGACCCTGTCTCTAAATACAGTCTCATTCTAAGGATCTGGGGATAGGAGGTCAACATATGAATTTTGGGGGGGACACAATTCAGCCCATAACAAGTACCTTTAGGTCTCCCTTCTAGTAATCAGATTTCTTACAAACCTCTGCATCGAAAGTATAAACCAGTCGCAACAGCTCTGAGAACTGAGTAGGGGAAGAGAGCTGGAGATCTCAGCATTAACTCTAGCCCACCACTGTGTCTGATGCGCCCCCTGTCCAGAGACCTTCTGTTTTACCCTCTCTAGAAAATAAACTTTAAGCTCCAGCTGGGGTTAGGGGAGGGACCTGCAGGTTTAACTGTGTCCTAAGTAAACTTTGAAGTGACCTTTTCTTTCATCCTGCCGGAAGTACCTGCTTCCACTAAGTAGGTTATCATCAGGGGTGAGAGTTCTGCATTGTGAATTGGGTTATTTCTCAGCTTACCTTACTATTAGTTCAGGACTCGGCTTTCTTGGTTCTAGCAAGTCACCACTCAAATGCTTTCTAGCTTCCAAAATTGTGTTTCTGTTTTCTTTTCTCCGATTATTTTTTCATTGTCAGTTTGTTCCTTTTAAAAATCATTTTATTGTTGTTTTAGTGGAGTTTCAGGAAGAAGTAAAAGCAAACGTGGGTGTTTAATCCATCGTTTTTACTCAGAAGTCCCACACATTTATATTTTTAAGTGAGCTCACGCTATACAGACTGTTCTATAATCTGCTATCATCAAACAACTTCTAGTGAATATTTGTGTTGTTTCTATGTCAATAAATAGAAATCTACATCAGTGGTTCTTAAATTTGGCTGCACTTTGGAATCACTAAGTGGTGGGGATGGGGAGAGCTTTAAAAAGTACTGATGTCTGGGTCCTACCTCCAGAAGTCCTGATTGAATAGATATGAGGTATCGCAGCACCAGGAATTATGAAATCTCCCCAGGTGACTCAAATATGCAGCAAAGTTTAAGAGCCACTTACCTGTACCTTCTTCATTATGCCGATACAGTGCTCTATGGAAGGGATGGATAGCAAGCTGTTTAAACAAACCCCTTTCTGGACTCAGGTTTTAACAAATTGTTTGATAGTATAAAAAATGCTGTTATGAATATCTTTGGACATAAAACATTGTCTATATTTCTGGTTATTTTGTTGGCTAAATTCCTAGAAGGAGGATCACTGTGCCAAAGGATATGAATATTTATAAGATTTTTGGGTACAGTTTACTTACCATAGTTCCTCTAAAGTGGTTTGGCCAATTCAGACTCCCACCAGTAGCATGTGAGAATCCTTGTTTCCCCACACTCAGAAACACTATGTACCATCCTTAGCCAAATTTTAAAAAATTTTATATATAGTCTGGTTTTAAAATGGAAAAATTGCATTACGTTGCTATTTTTTTAGTTTTATTGTATTTTTTGTTGTGGTAAAATGCATGACATGAAAGTTATCATTTTGATCAGTTTTAAGTGTGCGGTTCAGTAGCATTCAGCGCATTCACCTTGTTGTGCAACCATTACTAAAATCCGACTCCAGAACTTCTTCATCTTCCCCATCTGAAATTCTGTCCACTGAATGCTAACTCCCCATTGTCCCCTCCCTATCTCCCCAGCCCCTGGCAGCTGCCAATTTACTTTGTGTCTCTATGAATTTGACTCTTCTAGATATCTCGTATAAATAGAATCGTAAGATTTGTATCCTTTTGTGACTTGCTTATTTCACTTAGGATGTCTTCAAGGTTGCTATTTTATTTTTAATATATTTTATTTGTGAGCTGAAACAATGTTTATGCTTATTATCTGTCTATATCTCACTTTTTGTGTATGAATCGCTTAATCATATGAGGAACATCCGTGAGGAATGTTTTTGGCTCAAAGTATCTGAAACCCTCATTAACAGTGGCTTAAACTAATAAGGGTTCATTTTTTCTTCACACAAACAGGAGTCTGGAAGTAACCAGCTGCTGGTGGTATTGGTTCAGCAGCTCAATGTTATCATATTTGCAAGATGACTGCTCCAGCTTCAGCCATCCCATCCTTGTCCAAAGGAGGAAGAATGAGGTAAGGAATACGTGTGACATCTATATTTTTGATGAAGGAAATATAAATTTTCCTGGAAATGCCCCTCTCCTCCAGTAGATACCTGCTTGCAAGATTGTGTCACATTACTACCTCTAGTTGCCAGTGACGCAGCCAAGAGAGAAGGGGGTTGGGAATGCTTACTGAGTTAGTCAACAGTGCGTGGTCCTTTGCCTATTTATCTGTTAGAATGCTTGTCTCTTTCTCATTAATTTGCAAAAGTTCTTTGTATATTAATAATATAACCCTTTTAATGTGTATCACATTTGTTTGGCAAATATATTTTTCCAGCTTCTTGTTTGCAGTTTAATTTTTTTCAACATACGGAGGATTGATATTTTTTAATAGTTAGCCGCAAACATCTTTTATTTTATGGTTTATGCATTTGTTCTTGTGCTTACAAAAACCTGGTTCATCATTCTGAGAAAAGATGAATATTCTTTCATATTTTCCTCTTGATCTTTCATGGTTTCATTTCAATTTTAAAAGGCTGCCCTGTTTGACTTCTTACCTGAGCCTGGGGAAAGAGTGATTCAGGGAGGTGGGTGCAAAGGAACAGAGGAAACAAATTAACTCTACTACCACTGAACATGGGGAAAACAACCCAGTCTTGCCAGCTACGCAAGAAAGTATCTCATGTTAAAATGTTTAGTGGTGGCAGCTGGATACGGTAGACTCTTGGGGGCCTGTTTAAAGGCAAGAAATGTTTTGTGGCAAACAAACTTCAGATGCTGACTGGAGACAATATGAAAGAAAGACATTGGTTCAATTTTAGAAATAAGAGATGAGTGTGAATATACAAGTGCAAAGACAAGGCGGAGATTGATTTTGCAAGCAGCTGTGCCGTGAAAAATCCTGTAAGCCTGATGTAGAGTCCAAAGCTTGCTGACAGAGAGGCATCAGAAAGGTGTAGCTGAAACTGCCCTTAGCACAGTGGTCAAAGGTAGTTTTCATAAAGGATAGAGAAAAAAACAGCCTGCTTAGTAAAGCTGTTTACTGTATTCTGCATTAACCTAGGTAGGGATAGACACTATGTCCTAGATGAAATTACTTTAAAGTGACAGCCAAGTGACAGCTCAGCCCTGTATAATAATGAGAAAATATACAAATATACAAGACATTTTAGGCTTAGAAAAAAATATCTTCCCATATGTTTGCATCTAATTCCATCTGTCTTTGATATAGAAAGATGACAAACTGAAATTGACAATGAACTTCCCAAATTATTTTTCTCAGCTCCAAATAGAAACTACAGAGTAGCCTAAAGAATAATCTGTAAATTATTGTCCCCTGGCATGAAAAACAGTGACATCATGGTGTTTTCCAGTTATCTTGAAACTGCAAGACTAAATATGAGAAAAAATATTGTATGATGATGCAATATTTCTCCATGTTTATTTGACTTTTCTGTGTTGGATGGATTATTGCATGCTGAGACTCATGGCTACTTTCATAGAAATTAGTGGATTGGATGAATATTAGCCTTGGAAGGCACTTTTGAGGTCTCTCGCTTGTTGACTGACCTCTGGTCATCATTTGTTGCACATGATGCCTGCTCTTTAAGATTTCAGTTCACTTCAGAGGCTTTTTCATCAAGGCAAAGGTAGAAAACTCTACACAAACATCCATTTAACTAATTATTCCTCCCCTGCCGGTCTTTCATGACACTCAGTATTTCCTCAAGAGTTGAGAGGTGCTTCTCGCCGTGTTTTAACCGAATATTTTCCTGTCTACTTCAACATCAGGTCATTTCAGGAAATTGCTTGAATTGAGAGCTTTGTTCATAACTTTCAACCTTTAGATTCACAAGTATGCATATTTTCGCTTTGTTTTACTTAGTACAATAGTTGTTGAAAAGATGTGTTAATTTGACACCATGCTATGTACCCATCTTATTACATTTGGTTCTCCCACAGGATGTTATTAGTGACTAATGTTACAGGCTTTGCATAATCTGTTTCTTTCTGCTTTTGTCCTAATAATTCTTTTGATCACAGCCAGATCCAAACAACAACTGGCTTAAGGTGATTTACTCCTTTTTTTTTTACACATTATTTCCATCTGTATAAAAGAGAGGCTAAGGTGCTTTAATAATGAGCACATAATAGAGAAAATTGGGACTTATGATTCACAAGGGTATTAGCAACAGGTCCCTTTTTGTCTGGTGTCTACCAAACACGCAGCAGCTTCTTCAGGTGCTGCCCTGCTCAGTCTTGCAGCACACATGTGGATCTTACCTTCACAGAGCATTTTCGATTGTGGGGCTTCGGGCTTTGTTGGATCTAATTGCACTTCCTGCAACACAGCACACATGCACCGTGAGTGCACTTTTCCCATGCGCAGTGTTTTTATGGACCTTATAGCTGCAGGCTCTTGACCTATCTGTCTTTTGCTGGCTGGGGACTTTGGAATAGAGGGTGCTCCTGTTTCCTGGTGCTTCAAGCAGCGCCACAATGCTTGGGGATGCAATTTTATCATTGGCTTCTAAAATACGTTTGGCCTAGAATGATCGTACTACTAACTATTACATGTTCTACTAACAACATGAAAGAGGTAATCTATTGAGGAGATGGCAACAGCATGGCAGATCTCCTGTGAGAATGGTAAGAGGGTCAAATACTTGATTAGAAGAGAGCTGAGTCTCCTTAGAGTCTCCATTTGTATTCATGACTTCCTTTGCAAAGATGAAATTGAACTGTTGCTGTGGTATTGATTCATTCTATGTAATCGTGGGAGAGACAATAGTAAGCTTCACGATGATGGATGGGCACTCCAAGATGATGGGCACTTCAAGCCTTGTGTGGTAGATTTTCTTCTTAATGGCTTCGTTGTCTTCAGGCTTGGTTGTTGCTGGTGGTGAGCTTCAGGAAAAAGAAGATAAGAGGGGAGGGAGGAGGAAGCTTGAGAGACAGATTGGTGCTCTGGTCCCAGTTTTACTAGATTTGTTCCTCAAAGCTCTCATGAAAGCAGACAGTAGATAAATGCTGAAGTATACCATGTGATCACAATTATGGGAAAAAATATGCATCGAAAAACAAGGGGAAAAAAATAAACCAAAATGTTAACTGTCGTCATCTCGTGGGTGGGAATAGAGTTGACTGACTTTTTTCTTATCTCTTCTTTTTCCCATATTGTCTATGCTGATTATGCATTATTTTACAATAGAGCAATAATTTTATAAATGAAAAATGTAAAGAAAAAGCTTCTGCATGCCATGATAGATTTGCCTAGTCTATGCCTTAGTATAAATATATTATACCATGAAATATAATTACTAGATATTTTTTCCTATTGCTGAGAGTAAATAACAAGAAACCTTGGCTTTACTAAGCATCTTTGGAAAAGCACACATTTAAAACAAATAAAAGAAGCAAAAGCACATTTTTGACTATTACTCCAAAACCGAGTTTTGCATAAGCAATTTTAAAGATTAACACATAGATTAGGAGAACAGATTAGCGGTTACCAGAGGAGAACGGGGTGGAAGTAGGGCGAAAGAGGTAAAGGGGCACATGTGTATGGTGACAGATAAAAACTGGACTGTTGGTGGTGAACACGATGCAGTCTATACAGAAACCGAAATATAGCGATATACACCTGCAGTTTACACAATGTTGTAAGCCAATATGACCTCAATAAAATAATTTTTAAAAATTCAGTAGCAAATAAACTCAGTGTTAAGGATCCTTCAGATATATTGGTTGAGGCAAAAATCACATCTTTGTCTATATTAACTTTATTGAGATATAATTTACACACCATATAATTCACCCCTCTAAAGTGTACAATTCAGGCACTTTTAGTGTATTCACAGAATTGCAAAACCTTTACCACAATCAATTTTAGAACATTTTCATCACCCCCAAAAGACCCTTTGTATCACTTAGCCATCACTCTCTATTCACGCCCCCTCCCCCACAACTCTCCCAGTGCCTGGTAACCACTAATCTTATGTTTCTGTTTCTACAAATTTGCCTATTGACATATCTTACGAATGAATACATACAACATGTGGTCTTTTATGACTGGCTTCTTTTACTTAGCATGATATTTTCAGGTTCATCCATATTGTAGTATGCATCAGTACTACATTCTTTTTTATGGCAGAATAATATTCCACTGTATGGATATACCACATTTTGTTTTTCCATTTATCAGTTGATGGACTTTGGATTGCTTCCATTTTGGGGGCTATTATGAATAATACTGCTGTGAACATTCATGTACAAGAGTTTGTGTGGATATTTGCTATCATTCCTCTCAGGTTTAGACCTAGGAGTGGAATTGTGGGGTCATATAGTGACTCTATACATAACTTTTTGTTGAACTGCCAGTCTGTTCTACAAAGCAGCTGCACCATGTTCCATTCCCACTAACAGTGTATGAGGGTTTCATTTCCCTGCGTCTTCATCAACCCTTGTTGTTATCCATCTTTTTGATTATAGCCTTCCTAGTATATGTGAAGTGGTATCTCATTGTGGTTTTGATTTGATTCCTGTGATGGCTACTGATGTTGAGCATCTTTTCATGTACTCATTGGCCATATCTATATCTTCTTTGGAGAAAAATCTGTTCAAATCCTTTGCCCATTTTTAATTGAGTATTCTTTTTATTGTTGAGTTGTTGAATAATGGAATGGGTTTGGGACCCGACAATCCTGGATTTGAACCTGAACTCAGGCAGTTGACTATCTGAATGCAGGTGCTCGGTAAGTGAGAGCCATTCTTACTGTTCATCATAGAGCCCCGTAAAGGGGATGGGGTGTTCTCTGTGAAGGAATGCAGTGTTCTCTGTGAAGGAGTGGGGTATTTTCTGTGACTGCATTTTTCACATAACTGAAGTTTATCCCTTTGCTTGTAAAAAGTTGAGAGATTTCTAAACTGCCTTTTGTACTTTCTGGGCTTTATTCAACAGAGAGTACTGAACCTGATTTAACCCTTTCTTGATAACTCCTTGGAACATCCTGGATTGTACTGTATTTGTAGCCCTGTCAGGGCACTCAGGGGCCACTAAGGTATGGACAGTTGTTTGCCATGGCTCTTGTGGCTTTTCTGGTGCCTTCTTTCCTGTTTGGGGTTCATTTTTCAGAGAACCCATCTCTCGCAGCATTCTTCTTCCACCCCCTCATTGTTTCTCACGTGACCATAATTTTAGAAAGAATGGAAGGTTACCAGGGGAAACCAGATAAAGAAAGTGGTTAAATATCACACATAATTCAAAAATAATAGTTTTTAGTTCAAAAGCCAGAGGGTAGTGTTCTTGTCTGCTACACAGTAAAGTGCATGCCCTTTGTTACAGCTGTTTCATGAAAGGTTCAGATACATTTTCATTTACTTTCCAGGTCTAGTTTGAGCTTCAATTGGTTAAAATTGCTGGAAGTTATAGTATTAGACAGGTGGAATATTGTACTCATTCCATATTTAATAAAGCTTTTGCTTCATTGTCAATATTCTTTCTGGTAAATATGTGAAATTTAAAATTCAAAACCATGTAGAATCAAATTTTAAGTAACATTTAATGAAAAACTCAACCTAAACAGACCTCCAAACCTTTCATTAAATAGGAGAGGTTTTTAAAATCAGACTCTTATATTCCACTTTTAATTATCCAAAGGTAAAACATCTGTATTTGGACTTACCATAGGGAAATATTATCTTCAAAGTACCCCAATTAGGCACTTGGGTCAACCGACAACATTCTTTGTTGAAAATTAACACCTATTCCAAACGACCTTATTTATTTATTATTTTTTGCGTGTAACCTGCACCCTGCTGGAAAAGATTTAAAAATGTTACCCTATTTCCAAGGCAGGGTTGGGACCCTGACTGGCATCAACGTTTTAACTGTGCTGGCTGGGATGGAACTAGACGGACGGAACCGCTGTGGGGAGGCTTGTGTTTTGGGGGATGACTGGCCTGCAGGTGCCTGGCTGTGTCAGATATTACACTGTACTGTTCATCTGTTCAAAATATTTTTTGAGGATTATAGAATTATGTTTTTGGTTGTGAGAAACCAGCTTGAAAGTTTTCTGACAGTTTTAGTAGATGTGGGGCTTAATAAGCGAGCCAACGGAATGCAAGGGAACTCAGCCTGGGTCTTGTTAAAATTGTGGAACCACGTGTCACATCCCTTGGGGGCAACCATGACCTATAGGGTTAATTGCTGGCACCAGATTGCCTGGAGTGAGTTCAGCTGCAGGCAGGAGGTGGCCGAAGTGGCCCCCCGCAGCTGAAATCACGACCTACCAAAGAGCCACGTTCGGTGGGGCTGGTTTGAGGGAGCAGTATCTGTTGCGAGGGCATTCTCACTAGGAAGGTCATTTGAGAACCTGTTTTTACAAGTCCATGCCCCACCATCGCAGGCACACTTTGTTCTAGGTCCTGGTTCTGTCTATCTTACCTGATCCCACTGGACTTAATTCTTTCATACTCTGCCACATCGGGAAACATTAAAATGGTAGGCTAGGTCTGAATTCTGGGGGTTTTTTCTTCTTCTTTTTTCCTCTTGGCAGCACATCATCCCTATTTTGGATATCTCATTAGTACTTGCTAGTGGACATCTGGGCCTCCCAGATTCCCTCTGCATTTCCCAGTGTCTATGATTGTGATGCAAACTCACAAGCTTTATCTGCCAGTTCTCTGCTACTGCTGTTACCACTGCACTTGTGGCTACTGCTGTTTGCACAGCCTCTGCACATCTGTGCTGTCTTTTTGGTTCAGGTTTCCTTGTGCTCCCGTCCTTTGTCTCTTATCATCTCTCAGTGCTGCATTGTCCTCCCAAAAGGTGGCCTGTAGGTCTCATGATCCTCCTGAGAAACTCCACCCTTGGTTGCATGACCACAGGGTCACACGCTCACTGTGAACACTGCTTTTTGGCCTGAGTGACAGCCCTGACTCCTGTGTTCCCCTGCGCAGGTGCCACTGACTGAGCAGTGTAGCCTCCTGGCCTGTCTTGCTCTCGCACCGGCCATCCCAGCTTTGCAAACTGCTGACTTCCATGAAGCTCTGTTTCCCACCACAATTCGGCTCTGTTAGTTGGACTCTGCTTTTCATCTTCTCTGTGGCTTTAGCCAGGAAGGAATAGCAGCTTCTGGGCAGCATGCCACGAGAAAGACTATTCCCTCAGGAGCAGCACTTTTTCTGCTTCTCATTTTCAAATGTTCCTGCTTTAAATCTTGCTTCTCTTCCTCACCATGGCATGCAGGTTCCATTAAGGGCTCCTTTTCAGTCTACAAGCTATAACAGAAACTAGGTACTACATGCATACGACAAAAGGAAAAATTTCTGAGAGATACCAAGATAATCATGACTGCCTCATTGGAAAAACAAAAACAAAAAACTAATGAAGAGCAAAGGGGAATTTCCGAGGGTTTGTCCTAACCCTGATGTGGGAGGAGTTATACTGAAATGTACTCATGGAAAATATCACTGAGGAACTAATGTGCAACTGTAAAATAAATGCAATGCTTCTTGAGACGATCAACTATTCAATAAAACTAACTTTAGATTCCCCCATCATGTGAACCTTCTGTAGTGTGTTGCTGGAAAATTTCCAGTGGGAAGATTTTACTCTTTACTTTCGCCAAGTGAGTTTTTAGTCCAAATAAATGTTAAAATTAATGCACACACAGTGGCAGCTTAAAATTCGTAAATATTAAATACAGAGGAGCGTCATTTTACAAAACACGTGTGTTCCTGAAAAGCTTTGTGTAGATACAATTTTGGAAAATCCAGTCACATCTAAAGGGCACTGAGGGAGCAGACTATTTAAAGGAACTCTGCATTCAGTGAATTTTTTTTTTGTAACATGAATAATCTGCTCTTATTTTGTGAGTTTCGGTTTTCTTAAGGCATGGGGCCCCTGCGTTTTTCTTTTACCTCCATAATTTTATAAGAGAACATCGAAAGAAAGGAGATTCTAGTTTTATTTCTTGGTGGATCCAGAGGCAAACATACATAAGAATGCTTTAACAAACCCATGTACAGCCTGAATTAAGAGCCATTTAACTGAATCCATCAACAGCAGAGTTTGACATTCAGCTTTCTCTTTATGGTTTAGACTACTCCATCAACTTTCTTAAGAGACTCAAGTTACTTTTGACAACTCCCAAAATCTCTGTTCCTTTATTTTCTGACCTTGATTTTTTGCTGCAGAAAAATTCTTTACTGAAAGCTTCTAAAAGGCCACAGCATATTTTTTTTTTTTGAGTTAAAAGATTCTAGATGGGGCTGCAACATGACTTTTGAAACATGCACATGGGCACAAGTACATGCACATGCTCACGCACATACCCATCCTGCCAAAATTTCAGCAATTCTCTGGATAGAGAAGTATAACAGCGTTTCTAAGAAATGGGAGCTAGGATAATTTAATTTTTCATTTGTTAATTTATTTAAGAAATATTTTTTAAACATATAGTAAGAGCCAGGCACTGTAGTTATTTAATACTCCCTACCTTCCGTAGGAAGGACAACAGAACATAGGTAATGGAGCTCTAAGCTGGGAGAAGAAGGAAAAAAAGGGAGCAGGTCGGCATTACCCTCCCCTCCACCAGGTTAAGTCAGTGGCCAGTGCCGATTTATCATCGCCACAGCTCAGAGAATGTTAAGGTTGAAAAGAACTTGCGAAATCCCCAGCCAAAAGCTTCCGATGTACAGAGGAGCAAACTAGAGCAAGAGCAGAGAAATGACTTGGTCAGTGTCACATAATGAGAAAATAATAGAGCCAGAGCAAAAACTCACAATAATAGTATGTATCTCATAGGGCTGTTAAGAGGATTAAATGAGTTAATATTTATAAAGTGCTTGGAATAATGCTTGGTAGTTAGTAAGTTTGAACTCAATATCTGTTTAATAATAATAATAACAGCCACAACAACAACAATAATATACCGTGCTGCATCTCAAGCAGATCTAATCTTACCTACTTTATTCTTTCTGATGCCTTCAGAGACTTACAGAGGCCTTCGGAAACTTGGAGACTCAAAGAAGGAGCTCACTTCATTGTGGTGGAGCCAAACTTGGCTTGTTGGAGAGGATAAGATACATGGTGTTAGGGTTAGAATCTGGGAGCTTGGAAGTACGAGAACCACATCCACACATCCTGAATTACTCAGGTCATTCTTCATTTTACCTTCTCTCGTGTTATAAGCGCATTTGCCCTTTTCAAACCACATGGAATGTTTTTTAACTGACTTTCTTCAAGTGATGCTCAGTGCAATGGATGCTGCACAGTCCTTATTTTATTTGACCTCAGGACAGATTTGACTGTTTTGATTATCCCGTCCTGCTTAAGAATGGTTTCTGTGACGCCACATTCTTCATCTTTTCCTCCCATCTCTCTGGCTGGCCTCTCTCTCTCTTTATCCCTCCCTCTCTCTCCTCCTCCTTCCCTCCCTCTCTCCCTCTATCTCCCTCTTCTTCTCCCTCTCTCTCTTTCTCTCCCCTCTCACTCTCTCATGGAAAATTTCAAATGTACACAAAACCAGAGTAATGTGGTTCCTCTCTGTGAGTTTGTGCCACCAACTTAGTGTACAGTTAGGTTCGTTTGTTTCGTTTTGCTTTAGACTTTTATGGGGTGTTTTTTAAAATTTAATTTTGTCTTATAATATGTAAAAATTTCTGTAGCTCCAAAATCAAATCTACAAAACCAGGGATATCTAGAGAAGTGTTGCTCCTATCCTTGTCCCCTCTACGTTGTTCCCTCTTTCTCTCTGTAGGTAACCATTTAACTTTTAGTTTTTGGCTTATCCTTCCATTTAAAAAGTACACGTGTTATTCAAGTTTTACCCTCATCTTTAAACCTGTGTTTACATCTGTTTCCCTCCTCTCCTCCACATACATATACTGCAGTCAAGTCATATTGAATTATCTGAAGTTGCTCCGTATGTGTGTGTATGTACATAAAGCTCTCCTGCCTAACTTCTTCCCTTTGACCCCATCCTTATACCTGTGTTCGTATCTGCCTCCTGTCTCCCCACCACCATACTACACTTCAACCATATTGAATTATTCGAAGGGCTTCAATATACTCTGCTTCCTATTGCCTCTGAGCCTTTTGAAGAGCTGTTCTTTCACACAAAATCCTGATTGGAAAGGGTTCAAGGGAGAATGAGAGGAAAGGCTGTAGGGAAACAGACGCTGTCATACATTGCTAGCGGGATGCATCATAGTACAACCTCTATAAAGGGCTAGCTTACCAAATTGCAGTATTCTATTTTTCAGTCACACCCCCGCCATGTACAAAATTCATATATGTATGTAACAGTAAAATTGTAATAGTAAAAGAGCCCAAGTGTTCTGCCATTGTAAGCCATTTAAATAAACTATCGAGCATCCACAAGATAGAATAAGATGTAGCTGAAAAAAATGAGGATGATCTCTATGCAGTGATATTGGCAGATCTCCAGGATATGTTGCTAAATGTATAAAATCATGCACAGAAGCTCTGGTGTAAGAAAGGGTAGGGAGGATAAGACTATGCATTCATAAATGCTTTCTTTTTATAAAGAAACACTGGAAGGATAAGAAAGAAAATAATACGCATAGCTGCCTGTGGGGAGTGGGGGAGGTGGGAGGAAAAGGGTGGATGGGCTAGGGAGAGTGAAAAAAGCAAATTTATGAAAGAAGGAAGAGGAATTGGAATGGAAAGGAGAGGAACTGGAGAGAGTATTGGCAACTCCTTTGAGGAATTTTGCTGCAAAGTTGATGTAAAATTATATTCACAAAAGGAAGCTTAAAATTCTCATTATTTCCATCAAATTCAATATTTAACTTCCTTGATAATGCTTGGCATTTTTTCTTAATATGTTTTTCATAATCATATAACATAAAGAAAATGTAGTGGTTTTTTTTTTAACAACTCCCTCATAGATGTCCCTGATGCCTTCCGCTTTACCCACTGCGCTATGCAGATATCACCTCCTATGTGTGCCCTATTATGAAGGTGGGAAGCACTGCCTTCCAGCATGGTGCCTGAGCAGGCCTATTCATATATGGGTAATATAACTCATGGCAGGGTCTTTGGAAGGTCGGGGCAAGCACCAGAGGTCACCTGCATAAAGATCCCTGGACCTCTTAGAAAGAACTGTAGTGAGGACTGTGGAGGCCAAAGTTAGGTCCCAGAGGTATTCTGACCTTCAAGTCAAGTAGGGGAGATGAGGGCAGCACAACTTTTAGAAAAGCGTGCCCAGGAGGACAGAGAACTCGCCATTATGACTTGGGGGTTAACTTGCCATTATGACTTGGGGGTTGTAGACAGACTCAAAGGTCTTGAGATTTTATAAAAGGGTCTTATATAAATAGGTACAGTTCAGCATTTTTCCGTGAGAATATATTGTTTCATCCAAATTGAAAATTTTTCCTAATCCAGGTTAGGCAAGTCCAAGCCTAATGAGATTTGGTCCCATTTTCTATGAATGAGGAATTCGAGGGGGAGAGTGAAAAACAGATCTCTGGGTGGGGATCTAGGAGCAATGAAGCAAACATCCTACTTTATGTTTTAAATAATAAATATTGTTTATTATTATTTTAACATATAATATTTTATTAAATATTATGTTTTAAATATTAAAACATAAATCATTAAACTCTGGTCAATGAGAGAAATTAGCACCACCAAAAAATATATAGGGCTCAGCCCTCTTCTTTCTAAGATGAATAGATGGTATAGTGTGTAATGAGGAAGTGAATTTCCTGTTCAGTTGTGCATTTACAAGTAGAGATGGCCAATACTCCTATGCCTACCTCAGCCTCTGCCATTGTGAGGGCAGGGTTTCCGTTTGTTTTGTTCACTGATATATTCCACACATTAGAACAGCTCTGGGCACAGAGTAGGTACTGAATAAATGTTTGTTAGAAGAAGGAAGGAATAAAGAAGGATTTTATGCTTGAAAGGCTTCTTGCGATTCCTGATCAAGACTTTTTAAAAGATCATCTCTTCAAATTCTTTATAGTCACCATTGATAAGAAAGTTCATTCAAAATATAAAATCGTTGTTTACAATTCAAAATGTACAGTGGTTGAAACTATATAAAGAATTCAATGGCTCTTTTATTTAATTGACAAATATACTATTAAAGTTTTGGTTTTAATATGAGTGTACTTTTGTATCCAGTTGAATATTTTCATATCAAGTTATTCAAAGTAATGGAGAACATCTATGCATTCTTAGAGCAATCAACGTGCAATTGATCGCACAATACTAAAAGGTCATGTCAGCCACAAATGGACAGAAATGATGTCCAATATGTGTGAGGACAGAGACTGGGGCCAATGCTTGGAGATGTGCCAGCCTGAAGCCTCTACCTGGATGCTGCTCTGCTTCGAGCCCCTGCTACCCTGAGTGCAGGAGATAGCAATCCATGTCATTGCATACTGTGTCCCATTCCTGCACATCAGTTGGGACATGGAGCTGTAAGAGATGCTGCTTGGCCCCTTGATGAAGATTAGGCATGACTGTGACCCTTTCTGTAGGTATAATATCCCAGATATAGAGTCTCTCTATAAAACAGGATGTGTACTGGAACTCATTAGCATTTGAACGTTCTAGAGCAGCACTGTCCAATAGAAAGATAACATGAGCCACATATATAATTTTAAGTGATCTACTGGTCACATCAGCAAAGTACAAAGAAACAGGTGAAATTAATTTTAATGTTGTATTTTGTTTAAAGCAATATATTTGAAATGTATTAATATGTAAACATAAAATTTTTAATGAGATATTTGACATTGTTTTTTTGCATATTAAGTACTTGAAATCTGCTGTATATTTTGCACTCACAGCACATCTCAATTCAGATGCTAAAATTTCAATGGTTAAAGTGAAACATAGTCCTTGCAAAATAATGAAGTTTAGTAGAAAAATACTTTACACTGCTTCAGCTTTTAAATTTAAATTAATTAAAATAGAATGCAGTGAAATAAAAAAAATTCAGTTTCTCAGTTGTATTAGCCATACCGTGAATGCTCAACAGCCACATGCAGCCAGTGGCTATCATAGTGGACAGTACATATCTAGAACGTTCCCATGATGATAGACAGTACAGCTCCAGCAGTATGGTACTTACCACCGAAAATCAGGAATATATGTCATCCAGAAGGCAGGTATATTATGAAACAGTTTTCAGCTGTTAACATAATCACTTTAAAAGTGAATTAAAAAATACTCATCTCAAAAATATATTTCGCAGACTAAAGTTTCCAGTTCTTTAAACGCTGGCTTTTATCTTTTGCAATTCACTTTTGGAAAATCTCCAAAATTATAAGATATCTAAAAGATCCAAACTGTAGTAGTTGAGTTATACCACAAGAGGACCTGCAAAGACAAGTTGAACTCAATTCAGCCATGCTTATGTTATTAAACTCATGTGTAATTAGGAAAACGTCTCAGTGTCAACATTAATATTCTCGCATCAGCTTTCATTAGAATCTAAAAAAATTTCTTTTAATCTAATTTTAAAATGGCACATGGTATTTGGCGCAATAAATGGTAACTTGAGGCTACCAAAGATACCATTTTGGCAGGAATTAGGAGACAGTATATTGTAGTTAAGAACACAGAGTGTGAAGTCAGACAGGCCAGGGTCAACTCCTGGTTTGACCCCACATCAGCTTCAGCTTTACGACCTCAGGCAAGTCTCTTCATGCTAAGAAATAGAGCTAATTATCGTACCTACAAACTAGAATTTTTTGAGGATTAAATGATATAACACATTTAAAGTGCTCATCACTTACATAGTAAGTACTCAAAAATGGTAGTTATTATTATGGTTATTAGTTCTTACTAGCTCTTAATCCGCTCAGGATTTAGAACATTTCTTTGGTAGAGAAGGAACATTGCTTTAAGCCTACCATACTTTGTAATGTTACTTCTTTATAAGTAGTGACAGGAAGATTTACATACAGTAGTGTATCAAGACAGGAAGTGACTGTGTTATGTGTGTAACGGGTCCAGCCCTGCCTGGCTCCAGCTCACACTTGCTCTTCCAGACTTAGATTGGAATCAAGTTTCTTGATTCCTTTGAAGTACCTGTTTCTGTCCTAGAACCAACTTCCGGGGAGCCATAACTTTTTGGAGTTTGATGCTTGGTACCATTTTCCCTGCTGTGACCTTGACGTTACTCCTTGACTTTTCCCCTTAGCCGGCTTCAGATAATCATCTTTCCCAGTTTGATGTGGCATCTGTCTTCCTACTGAGTCTTATCTTGTTCAGCAACGCCCCCACTCCTCATCTATGAGCAAGAATTTGTTATGAAAGACCAAAAGAGCTCTTACTGTGAAATGCCTGTTAAGTCACTTTCACTCATTTACAAAGATATTTATTTAATTGACTAATAATATGTGCCTTCAAAATTGGTCATGTTTGCATTTTGGATTTGCAGTATTCTGTTAAGTGTATGATATTTAATTTAATGTAAATATGGATGTCTTTATAATGTCAAATCAGTTACTACAAAATATTTAATGAACTTTTAAAAATCACATGCTCATTGTTATCTCTTCTACAGTAATATCTCATATTTGTAATTGTAGTTATAGGGAAGACAGTTATTATTATCCCCGTGAGTTTAAGTAACTTCCCAATTATTGCAAAGCTATTATGTGGAGGGCCAAGGCTGGAATCCAAGTTTTATGACTTCAAGTCTTGTACTATTCCCTTAAACCAGAATGCTTCCATCATCACAGCCCTGAACTCCCCAGCAAAAAAATGTTCTAGATAAGCTGGATAACTCCTAAAGTCTTCTTTAAGTTTTGAGCCTCTAGGTCCAGAGGTCAGGAACTAGGTCTTGTTTCCTGGAGAGCGGTGGTAGAAATAAAATTTTCCGTGGTTTTGATCTTTATATAAATAGAATCATTCTATCTACATATATTCCTCTGTTCTTCTGAGATTTGCTTATTTCATCTAATATCACGTTTTTGAGATTCATCCATATTGTTGCATGTGGCTGTAATTTATTCATTTTTACAATTACAAAGTATTCCACAGAATGAAAAGACCACAATATTGTCATCCATTTACTTGTTGGAGGACATTACACAAAACGCTGCTGGAAACACTTTTGTACATGGCTTTTAGTACCTACGTATAAGTTTCACCCAGGTGTATTAAACTGATAGTCAGCAGGTCCACACTAGTATTGGCTACAGTCCAACATCCATTCTGATTGGTTGGTGCCCCTGACTCACTGGTTGTTAAATAGTTTGACTGTTACCTGCAAATATATCTAGGAGTAGAATTGTTGTGCATATTTAATTAGGTAATGCCAAATTGTTTTCTAAAGTGAATAAAGCAATTTTTACTCCTATTAGCAGTGTATGAGAAATCCATTGGTTCCACTTAGTCATCATCTCAGCATCAACAAACTCTTTAATTTCGGCCATTATAATAGGGGAGAAATGGTATGTCATTGCGATGTTAATTTGCATTACCCTGGTTACTAATGTGAGTATCTTCTATTGGCCATTCTCTTTTCCGCTACTATGATATGTCTGTGCATGTCTTTTGCCTATTTTTCTATTTTTTCTTATAGATCTGTACAAATTTCTTATATTTTTGGACACTAATCCTTTGTCAGTTATATGTATTGAGAACATCTCGTCCCACTTTGTGAATTGTTTTCTCAATCACTTTATAGTATCTTTTTTCTTCTTGGCCAGACATTCTTACTTTTAAAATTGTCAAATTTGCCAATCTTTTCTTTTATAGTTTAAGCTTTTTTAATCTTCTTCCATAAATCTTTCTTTACCCCAAATTCATAAATATATTTTTTCTATACTATATCTAAAAGTTTTAAAGTTAGGCCTTTCACATTTAAGTTCTTGAAGAATCTGAAACTGATTCTTGTATAGTGTGAGATAGAGGTCCAATTTCACTGTTTTTCATATGGATAACAAATTATAATACCAAGACTTATGGAATAGTCTGTTGTTTCTCCACCATCATGCAATGTCAGTTCTGTCATATATCAAGTTTTCACATATGCATAAGTCTGTGGCTGGGCTCTTTATAGAATGCCATTGGCCTAAGTGTCTGTATTTGCGTCAACACCACGCTATCTTAATTGTTATGATTTTACATTAAGTCCTGATATCTCGGAGGGCAAATCCTATTGCCCATGAACCCGACTCTTTGGACAATGGTTTCTACTGGCTGCTGTTTGCCACTGAAAATGGATGACTGGGAAGAATGGTGCTGAATTTGATAAGATGCCAAAGTTATGTCATTTTAAGTTATTAAATGTCTTTGTTGAAACATTCATTCTTGCCAGAAACAGAAATATCAATCTTTCTAGCAGTATTTATTCTTATAAATAACCTTGGCAACCAATAATTTATGAATATTTTAAGAACCAATATAATTTAATAATTTGTTTTATGCATTCATTCATCTGTTTCTTTCCTTCTTATTTCTTTCATTCAGCAAGTATTTATTGAGTTCATCCTATGGAAACAGTACTGTGCTACATTTAAATATAGATATTGTAATGAAATCTATATAATATTGGTAACCATGTAATGATATAGATAACGTCTATATGATACAAATATCATTTTGCATGTATGTAGTGCTTTTCATTTTTCAGTTCTACTATAGTAATGTTCAGAGACCTGAATGAGGTGAATTAAGAACAGATCCATTTTACAGAAAAGAAAACTTTGGTTTAAAGTCATTAAGTAATTTGAATAAGGTCAGCTAGTCAGTGAATTATTTTCAAGAATAGAACTCATCCCTAACTAATCTACAAACATAAACATATTCCAGTACTAAAAAATGTAATTCTATGGATGAAAAGACTAAGGCATGATATGATTCATTGATATGGCTGACAAAAAGATTCAATGGATAGCTTCTAGGCTTGATGACATCAGTTTTGCTGTTCTGTCCCTATCTGTTAGATCTAGCCACTTTTTGAACTAGAAAATTCTGGTTTTAAAATTTACTGCTCTAATTCTTTCTTCCATTTGATAAGTAATTATAGGACACTATTATATACATTACACTATTTGTTTATTATTTTTGGTTATATCAAAATATGATCCTAGTCCTTAAGAAACTTTTGAGATTGATTTATCTGGGGAGGAAAGCACACACATGAAAAGCTGTATAATATGAAAGTTAATTTCAATGTTGTACTGGTAAGGTAGCTGTCCAAAAGAAAAGAAAGTGCAGATTTGTAGCTTTTGGTAATTCCCTAGGGTAAATACTCCCACCATGGCTGATTACAAGATACCAATGGTTTAACAGTGAGCTTGCAAAATTCCTGAATATTTAACAATAAGCTTTCACAAGCCATGAGAGTTGGCTCCAGCACACCACTGGATATAAAACAACATGGCATAATAATATAAAAGGTCATAACATGATCTATAATTGTTAAATGAGTTGTATGGAGAATGAGACAATATATCCTAAGAATTAAATCACAATGGAAGGTTGGATCAAAATAGGCTAACTGAGCACAAATATCAACCTCTTCTTCTGCTCTAAATTCCATAAAATGATTAAAATAATGATATAAAAGTAAATCCACACTTGCCTTCTTACTTTTCTAATAGTGCACCGGCCACATTACTCCCTTGGGAATCTCTGTACTTGCTGTTGTCTCTGTCTAGATTTCCTTCTCCAGCTATTTACATGGCTCCCTCCGTCACTTCCTTCACTTCCTTCAATCTGGGCTCAAATGTCACTGCAAAGTCTTCGCTGAACACCCTGTTTAATACTCCTACACACCCCCATCCCATGACCCAAACAGACACTCTTTCCCCCTATTTCTTGCTAAATTTGCTCCCATAGTACTTATCCTCATCTGGTAAACTGAACATTTTAATGATATATTTGTTGTTCGTCTCCCTCCACTAGAAGGTAAACTTCATGAGAGCTGGGAATTTTGTCTTTTTTATTCACTGCTACATCTCTGGTCCTTGAACAGTGACTGGTACAGTGTGGGAGCTCCATAAATATTTGTTGGATGAGTAACAATGCGGATAAACAAGAGAGTATACCACAAGTGGACCAGAAATTATGAGGGATTCCTGGAAGGTAGAAAGCAGATAGGATGAGCTAGACAGGAATAGAGGAAACCATATCGCCAAACACATACCTCTAAGAGGAAACTGCTGAAGTAAGAACAAACCCAAAACAACTCCAAACTTAGTCAATAAATGCGGGGAGGCAGAAGGGGCTCTGGAGCAACCACCGGTGAAATTAACTGAAGCACTACACTAGAAGGACAGCGCTGGTTGCCCTTCTTCCCCGACCCCTTCCCTCAACATGGCTCCACTCTTACCGAGTTGAAATCTGTCACACATTTAACCACGGGTGAAAAACAATAAGGAAACTGCACTTTTGAAAAGTGAACAAGCCACTCAGGAACTGGTCTCAGTAGGGAGATGGGAATCTGAGAGAGAAGTAGAACAGAACTTGAGATACTTTGACCTTCATAACAGACCCAGGAGGGTGAATTGGGAAGGAAAAATAGTTCTACTCAGGAGAGAAATAAATCCTTCAATATGCTGGTCCTTGCAGCAACAATGGTCTACTTTCGATTGACATACCTTTAAGCAAAGGTGTCCAAAGATATGCTTCATGCCCTAGCCATGTACATAGAGCTGAGCTCACAGAAGGTACCCCCCATTCACCAGAGCATACTGTAGGGGAAACATACCTACACAACTGCAGAGAAAAATCATGCTAACTGCCTATATTTGCAACCTAGTTCTTCATTCATAAAAGTGAACAAACAGCTAAGTATCACTGGGAGGAGAGAGACCACTACAAACAAAGAGAACAACAGATCCCAGAGGAAATAGGAATAATGTAGGCAACAGACAAGGAATAAAACAATAACAACAATAAAACTTCTTCGGAGAAATTTGAAAAGATACCGCACCCGTAAAGTAAGATAGGCTTCACTGCAAAAGAAAAGGTCAGAGAACAAGAAAATGTTCTTGGAAATTACGTTTTCACCCAAATAAGAAAATCATAATAAAAGAGTTAAATACTAGAATGTACATGACTGAAGACCAAACTAGTGCTCTGGACAATAAAGTCAAGGGTTAAAAAAGGAGACAAACTAAAAAACCCTGGCAAACCAGAGAGATAAAATTTGAGAGAAAAGTTAAGAGATACGGTCAATCAATCTAGGAAGTTCAGTCTCCATTTAATAAGAGATAACATAGATAGTGAGGGGGAAGAAACAATAAAATGAATAATAAAATAGAAAAATTGTTCCTGAGCTGAAAAAAGATAGGAATCTTCATAATAAAGGGTCTCATCAAATGCTGAGCAGAAAGAATAATAACAGACCCACACTGGGGCACATCCTTATGAATTTCATAACTCCAAAGATAAAAGAAAATTCCAAAGGCTTCCATAGAGACGGGGAAAAAAGAAAATTGTATTCTAAGGAGCAAGCATTTGTATAAGAAGGCAATGGAGCAATATCTTCAAAGTTCTAGGGAAAATAATTTTGAACTTATAATTCTCTATTTAGTCAAGCTAGGACTCTAGTGAGGCAGAGTAAAGACATTCTCAGACATGCAGAGTCAGGAAATTATTTCATACAGATACCCTGAAAAAATTACTCAGGGATGTACTGTTGCAAAATGACAATTGAATCCAAGGCAGAATATTAGGAAATAAGAAACAGAAGTATCTACAGTAATACTTATATTTGAGTTTAAATAACAGTTGACACAATTTAAAAATATCCAGAACTAAAATCCTAGATCACCATAATATGTGAGATGGACAGGGAAGGGGGGAAGGAAGACAGAGTGCTAAGGATGGTATCTTTTTCAGGGAAAGTGCGTGAATTAGTGTACTGATTAGTTCTATATGATGAAAAAAATGTAGTTTTTAATGTATTAACATCTTAAGGGTAACCACCAAAAGAATAGAAATAAGACATATAACAAATCCCTACAGGAGAAAAAAAGGAACAAGGAAACCTCAGTTAAGTCAAGAAAAGGCAATAAATTCGGGAAGAAGATAGAGAGAGAGAGAGGGATGGAGGGAGGGAGGAAGGGATGGAGAGAGAGAGAGGGAGAAAGAAAGAGAAAGAGACAGAAAGAAAGATAGGAGAGAGAGAAAGAAAGAACCTGGTAAATATAAAATATGAAATAGAACATCAAAATCATGTAGATATGTATGTACTAAATTTCCCTATTCAGAGAAAAGGCAGACACTTTAATTGGGTTAAAAACAACCCCTTCTGACAAAGTCTAGTAATATACCATGAAGAGACACATCCTCAAAAAGGCCAAAAGAACAGAATGACACTGAGAAGTTGAAAATAAAGGGATATAGAAATAAATACTAGGTGAATATTTTTTTCTCTTTGAGAAAAAGCATGTATGGCTATATTAGTACTAGATATAAGATAATTTAAGGCCAAATGCTAAATATGGGATGCAAAAAACAGAGTAAAATGAGACCTAGAGCTCTGTCTTATATTGATATAAGCCATTATCCTTCAAGAAGAGGTAACACGATAAACCTTTCTATACACAGCATTGTCATTCTGAAATATGTAGAGCAAATACTGGTAGATATATAGTACATTTTAACGTATCTTTCTCAGAAAGTAACAGATCAAGTAGAAAAAATATAATTAAGAATAGAGAGGACTGCCCAGAGTTAAGAAATATAAATATTCATATATATAAACATATATGCATATGTATTCTTAATAAATATATAAGCATACATATTTATTCTTAATAAATATATGTATGTAATATATATGTTTATCAAAGACAGACCACATTCTTTTCAAGCAAGTATAAGTATTCACAAGGATTGATGATGAAGTTGGCTACAAAGGAAAAGACAATGAATTCTCCAAAGCAGAAGTTAAGCGTGTCATTTTCTCTTACCACAGTATTGCAACATAAAGAACTTAATAAAAAGTAACAAAATATTCATCTGTGTATGAGTTTCCTATTGCAGCTGTAACAAGTTACCACACACACAGTGGCTTAAAAGAATACGAATTTATTATCTTACAGTTCTGCAGGTCAAAATCCAAAACAGGTGTTATGGGGCTAAACTCAAGGTGTCAGCAGAGCTTTATTCCTTCTGGAAACTGTAGGGGAGAATCCTTTCCTTGACTTTTCCAGCTTCTGGAGGCTGCCTGAATCACTCCTACCTTTACTTTTGTCATCTCATCTTTTTGGACTCTTCTGCCTCCCTCTTTCATCTTTTAAGGACCCTTGTGATTACAATGGTCTCTTCATCTTAAGATACCAGACTCAATCACATCTGCAAAGTCCCTTTTGCCAAGTAAGGAAACAGGCTCTGGGGATTAAGACGTGGTCATCTTTGGGGGCAGGGCATTAATCTGTCTACCGGAATCCGGACATGAAAAGACACCCTTGGGTAAAAAAAATAAATGAAAACTGAAATTGAAATTTATTTACAAATGAAAACCAGTGTTATATATTGTGCTATATATCCAAACCTGTGGGATGCTCAAAAGTTATACTGCGAGGACAAGATGTTGCCTTGAATGTAGCTATTAGAAAACAAGAAATACTGGAAGAAAGGAATTGTGTTCAATTCACCAAGGTAGAAAATTAATAGAAAATTAAGCCCAAAGAAATTGGAAGGAATTAATATAGATAATACAGTAGAAAACATTGAAACAAGTCAACAATACACTAAATTCAGTCAATGAAACTGAAATCTGATTTTGGAAAGAACAAGAGAAAAAAATCTTTGACAAGAGTAATCTTGAAAAAAAGAATAAACACACAATGTTAAGAATGAGAAAGTGGACTAAAGATACAGATGATATTTAAAAGTTTATAAGAGGAATTATATGTACAATTTTATACCCTACATTTAGACTCTAGAAAATGGATGGTTACTGACATTAATTCAAGAAGTAGTAGAAAATTTGAATAAAAAATAGCAGTATAAGAATCTGAAAAGATATTCAAAAATTTTACCCTTACAATGAACCTGACTCAGATGATTTTACAGTTGAGTTCCATCAAACCTTCAACAGACATATAATTAGGATGCTATGCAAATTATGCCAGACATATAACAAAAATGAAAGCCTTCGAATTTATTCTGTGCAACCACTGCCTGCATTCCCCACACAAGCCCACTTCCCGTTTCTCCTTTTCTCTGTCTCCCTAGTACACTGGTTAGATGAATATTCAGTGTTTACTTTATTATGATGCTGGGGATATCAATCTGTATTTTTTTTTTTCATTTTTCTTCTCCCTGCATCATCTCTGTTTCCTTCAGGTTTCTCCCCTCTGTTTGCTTGTTTGCGTCGCTCTCCTTCTTGTTAGAGTTTCCTCAGATGTCTGTGATCTTTGAATGTTCATTCATATTTACAAAGGAGGCACCAAAAAGATTACTAGAGATGGCTGAGTGTGTGGGTGGGGCTTTTCACTGCCAATGGTGTGCCTGGGCCCTTTCATTGGGCAACCCCTGATTGTGTCTTTAGACTCAGTGTCTTTAGATCTTTCCTCTTGGGCTAGTTGTCTCCTACAGAGAGAAATCCTCCTATCTCCTGCCTGTGTGTACAAACTGGCTGCTGGTGTTCTGGGAACCCAGTTGGTGAAGAAGGTTGTGGGTCTCAGTATTCAATGCTCAGAGGCTTTGTTTAATCCCAATTGTCAGTGCGGTATCTACACCCTCATCTGTGCTTAGTGTCCTCCAGTCCAGACACCATCTATCTTATCCTTTCCACAGATTATACCTTTGGTCTTCTTATAAGTTTGGGGAATGGTAGTCAGTCACACAGCCATGGAGGAAGGAGGTGCAGATCTGGGGTCTAGTTGTTTCATAGACAGTCTTTCCAGCGCTTCTCATGTTTTCAACCTCTCCTTCACGCCTCTTTCCTGAGGTACCTGGTATGGTCAATTCTTGGGATTGAGGGAGACTCTTCAGCACAATTTAGGGTATATTTTGGCTTCCCCTAGCACCTGCTAAAGATTCAGGTTTCTTGTGTTTGCTCAGTCATTTACCACCTGTTCATTGCTTTCCAAGTTCTAAAATGTTGATTCTGCTGTCTCTTCCTTCTGTGAGTGTGTTTCCATCTTTTATTCTACAAATTTTTGTGGTGTGTCTTGAGGTAGTGGAGGCATATCATATCTTCAGTCTACCGTCTTTTTTAAGCCCCACACTCCTAACCATTATGTAACACCGTCTTGCAAGCCAGGCTAAAGAGTTAGTTGAGAGCACTGTTAAGTCATGATGAAATTGCTGTTTTAAGCAAAATTATTCCGGCAACTACATGCAGGATGGATGGGAAAGGGGAGATAGGAGAAGCAGGTTATCATTCCGTACTTCCTTTCTTTGTAGTGTCCTTTCTCTTCCTTCTTAGTTTTCTAAACCCACGGTACCTTCAAGGTTTGTCACATAGTAGTTAGTCTTCGCAAAATTACCCCTGACTTCCTGGGCCTCTGGGAATTACCCTCCCCAGAATTCTTTTAGAATTCCTACTCGTGTTTTGTTTGGTTGTTAGCATATGATTCATTCTTTGCAGTATTAAGCATCTTTCAGTGTATATGTCCTATCTTTTTAGATGAGATTATTAGCCCATGTTTTCTGGCTTTTTGGCACCACTCATTGACTGCCTCCTAAATGAAGAGGGCTATCTAAGAAATAGTTGTTAATAAGGATGGGGAGGATCTGCCTTCAATAATAGGTCATATAATGATGGTGGGATAATATTGTTCAGATATTAAGCTGTGCTTTTCTACCCTCTGGGTATTTACCTTTTTCTCATTTCTCTTTTCAAGCACACAGCTGCCTCTGTGCTTATTAAGGAAGAATTTCGTCAAGGGAGGGATATGACATGACAGAAAGCAGAAAAAGTATGCAATTTTTCTCTTTAGTTTGTGTTTCAAAAGGCTAGGCCCATAGGGTTACTTAGAAGATTTTTCGGGGTGAAAGATAGGAGGAGGAAATAAATGAAGGCTTTTCCCCACTGGACCAGGAAGAGAGTCCTACAGGCTGGAGGGAAGAAACAATGGAGGGAATTTGATAGAGCAAAAATGTTGGTGGGTCCTGGAGAGAGGGGCCCTGCCCCTTGTTTCCTATTCTCAAGAACAGCTCCAGAGAGGCAGCAAGGGAACGACTGTGAGAAATATTTGCACAGATGAGTCCACATAGTCTCCTCAAATTTCCTGTCCTTCCAGCACAGAAGCAGCAGAAAGACTTCCGCGAAATGCTGAAGCTGCAGAAAGATTCGAGATCTTCAGGTAACAGAAGACATTGCAAGGGATGTGTGCTTGCTCCAGGGCCAGATTCCACACCCCTCTTTTGCTTTAGCATTTTAGAAGGTCTTTGGAGTGTAGAAATAACCCTGGGGAAATAAGAGGACCTTGAATTGACTGAGATTATGTTTTTGTCATCCAGTGAAACGGAGCTCAAAATAGAACTGAGTTTGCACTGTAGAAAAACAAAGAAAGTGCTATTTTTTGTGCATTTGACATTGTGGACTGAGATTCATACTTGGTATATAATCATGCGTAAGGTCAGTTATCAATTAATATTAACAGGTTACTTGTGCAGGTGAGAGAGAGTTGAGCACATCCTTCTTAGATGGAAAAGAACCCAAGAGACAAGCGTGTTTATATTATATAAATTCTTTAGGAAAAGGTAGAATAATACTTTTCTTTAGATGCTTTAAATGATCGTATGCAAATTCAATTGCTTTTGAACTATAGTCAAGCATCACTCACTTGAATTAATTGTGAATGGACTTGTTTGGATTAATGAAGCATCAGAATTTTAGACAATTTTCCAATACCTGCAGTAAATTGGGGTTGGTTGTAAAGCCCATCAATTACAAAGAGTGTGACCTTGAATAGATTATTTAAAGGCTCTGCGCTCATTTCCTCAGCCCTGGAGTTGATATAATGATCCCTGTATTACATGTTGTTGTGAGAATTAAATGAGAGAAGGCTTATAGAAGTACCCAGCAAGAAGCAATCACTCAATAAACTATAGTTCCATTTTCACTTTTTCCTGAATGTGATCTTGATGGAAATGCACTGGTTTCTCTGAAAGCGCAAACTAAACATCAGAGCACAATAATGACATAAGTCCTAGGAATAAGGGCTCCGTACTACAAATGGGAAATTGGAAACCAAGGTCACGTCTTTTGAGTTCTGAACTTCTCATTTAGCTTGCTGGTATTTTTCTGGTATTTCTGATATTTTTCATCCCACATCTGAGCATTTTTAACCAATTTGGAAAAAAATTGATGTATATTTTAACACAAAAATGCATCATTTAAAAAAACCTAAATGATCTAGAGAAAAAATAACCAACTAGCTTCACCTCTGTTTGTAAAGGCTTCACCCAAGAGGTTAAGTGTCAGGGTTTCAGTTTCTTTTGCTTTGACCTAATCACATCTGCTCTGAACGTAGCCGATTGTAACATTTAACAACTCACTTCAGAAAATCTTACTGTAAAGAGAACGGGTACAAGGGGGACTATTTGACAGTCTGCAATGTGTGTGGTTTGTATCCACAAGCTCCAAACAACTATGAATAAAACAAGTTTTACAAAGGCAAAAAAAAAAAAACCTTGATAGTGAAGTCTGTGAGGCTTATGTTTTTAAGAGAATTAGGCTTTGAGAAGTGTAGGGCTGTTAGAAAGGTCGAGGCTCTTATTTCTCAATTTGTGGGTGATACAGACAGGACAATGCAATAAGAATGGCTGCTATTTATTGAATGTCTACTATGAGCCTGGTGCTACAGTGGCTCCTCTACGTATGTCATTGTAGGAGTGTATTTTGTCAGGAGGATCATAAATCCTTATTTTATTCCCCTTCATCTTAGAGAAAATAGCTTGATGACACCCAGGAATGTGACACCTAGGTACAGGAAAGAGGTAATTTCAAAGCTTGTGCAGCTTTTGTGTGGAGCCATTGCTGGCTGGGTGATTAGCTCTGTAATTATTCCCCTTCCCCTTGTCTCACGCTGCCTTCTCCTGGGGCTGGCAGACATCTGTGCAGACCAAGTTTAATTTAGGGGAATTTTCTTCTTACTCAGATTGGATCTAGATTGTATATGTATATAATGTATGAATATCTATATATATATGTACAGGTATTGTGTATGTACATATATATAATGTGTGTGTGTGTGTAATTTTGTACATGTGGAGATAAACTGATAAATAAGCTCCCAGAATCAGCTGCAATTTGGTAAGCTAGCCCTTTATAGAGGTTGTACTATGATGCATCCCGCTAGCAATGTATGACAGCGTCTGTTTCCCTACAGCCTTTCCTCTCATTCTCCCTTGAACCCTTTCCAATCAGGATTTTGTGTGAAAGAACAGCTCTTCAAAAGGCTCAGAGGCAATAGGAAGCAGAGTATATTGAAGCCCTTCGAATAATTCAGTATGGTTGAGGTGTAGTATGGTGGTGGGGAGACAGGAGGCAGATACGAACACAGGTATAAGGATGGGGTCAAAGGGAAGAAGTTAAGCAGGAGAGGTTTATATACACACACACACATATGGAGCAACTTCAGATAATTCAATATGACTTGATGGCAGTATGTAGGGGAATTTTTTTGGAGGGAGGGGAGTAGTGTGTGTTTGGTTTTCTATTGCCTTCTAGATGGCCAGAATGACTCCTCATTCTGCTCTTTCCATCAACAGAAGATCTTAGGTGGGAACAGGTTTAGAAGACAAAAAGCCACCCAGACTGTTGTGCTGACAGTCCAGAAGGATGGACCTGTGGAGTGAGCAGAAAGGCTGGGAGCCAGGAGTACCCAAGATTGGATCTCTGCCTAGAGTTTAACTTTTTGGGGTGCTTTTCTCCTGGGCCATGGGAACAGTCAGATGAAGAGTAGAGTTTTAAATATTTTCCCTCCTATGTTGCAGTCCCCTTTAGTTATTCTCAACTCCTCAATACTCACTTGCCACCACCTTTTGTGGCGGAGGTGTGAGGAGTAAAGGGACAAAGTTGCACAAGGAAGTGTATATTGCCCCAGATTGGCCCTGCTGTGGATGCCCATGTGCAGGGAGCAGCAGGCTATATAGTGGGCAACTGTCTTCAAGTGTTTCTGGAGGCAACCAGCATTTAAGAAAGAGATGGCTCATGGCGGAGCTGAGAATAGCAACGAGGAGCAGCTGCGAGGTGGGAGATTCAGGAGCAGGTGTGAGAGATTCCTTTTCTCAGTATATCCTAGGAGAAGGTGATCCTTAAAAGGACAAGACTGACTTGGGTTTCACACAAATCATCTTTTATTTTCTCAGGAAACATGTATAATAGGTATTATTCTCCCCACTTTGTGTATTAGAAAATAATAATAGTGATAATAATAATTTTATCATGCTGTAAATAGTGATAATAACAATAGCTATCATTTATTGGGTACCTACTATGTGCCAAACCCTCTGCAATTTCCTTTATTATGGAAATATTACTGCAAGGAAATGATTGGTTTTCAATTTTGCAGGTGAAAAAACAGAGACTCAGAGAGTAAATAGTATACTCAAGGTCATGGAGGTAACAGCTGGCTAAACTGGGACTAGAATCCAGGACTGCAGAGCCCAGGGCCACGCTGATCCCCTGTATACATCACAGAGACAGGAGATGAGAGAGGCAATTAGGCATGAGCTTCCCCAATTCCCTCTCTTGCTTTTCCTAGACTTACTTGTATTCTTACCTTCTTCGATTTCTGTTTGTCCTTCTCTCTAGGTTATCTTATCCAAGTATCATTTGGATTCCATCTCTTCCTGCCCCCTTGGGACCTTTCTACAGCAATTATCTCTCTTCTCTCCTGATCTTACAACTATGAGAGTAAAAAAAGAACTCTTTCACCAATCCTTTTTCTCTTTCGAGCTAGTCTTCTTCAAAGAGAAGTTTCTAGTCACCGTATCCGTGTTCTATTTGTTTGTCAAATCCCTTCAGGGAAGCTCTCACTAAGGTTGTCATGGGCCTCCTGCTTGCCAAACCCGACGGCCTATTTTCAGTCTCCATTCCTCTGAACCTTTCTGTGCTTTTGGCACTATAGTATTCCTTCTCATAGTTATTTAAATTCTCTCCTTCTTCAGCATCCATGACACCAGTCTCTTGTTCTCCTCCTACTTTTCTTAACATTCCTCCTCATTCTCATTCAGTGGCTCTTTCTCTTTCCTTGCCTACCTCTTACAAATGGATTTTCCTCAGATTTTCATCCTCTGTGCTAATCTCTTGTCTCCTGAGATGAATTTATTCCATCCTGTGGCTCTAACTTCCAAACTTGAGTCAGACTTTCTTTCTGAGATTCAGAACTGTGTTGACTATTGGAATTGCTCTAAAACAGTTTAAAAAGAAACTTCATCTGTGAAACCTTCTGCCTCTCCCAACTGGATGCACTTTCTCATTCTTTTGAACCTCCATAGCATTGTCCCTTACCTCTTAGCCACCACTCATCACATCAAACTTTGTCTGGTAGCTGTTTGTAGTGCTTGTCTTATTCTTTCTAGTAGATTGTAAGCTCCTTGATGACCAGGACTTTGCCTTTCTTATTGTTGCATTTTCTTTAGAATTGAATACGGTGCTACTTCCATGATAGAGGATCAATATTTATTGAATTTAACTTAATCTATTTTCACAATTAGATGAACTCTGATGCCAGCTTCCAGAATTTCTGCAAGTTGAGGCCCCTTTGTGCCATGCACCAATGCTTAACAGTGACAGGGTCAACCTCCTCTCCCAGCTGCTGCAGTTTGAGGGTCGCAATTGGATCTCTGTAGAGGACACCACGAAGCATCCATTCTTCCTCAGTTTGGGGAGAGCAGATCCACAAACTCCCTGGCACAACTTCCATATTTTCGCTAAAGGCGATCCAGTTCCAAAAGGAGGCCAGCTTGACTCAGGCAGGCCAGCTTTCCACGTCGTAGATGCTGAGTTCTAAGCCACAGATCTAGGCCCAAGCAGGCAGCAGCTGGAGGGATACCACACCCCTCACACGGGAGCCCTGACAGGACCCCCCCTTGCTTGTTGTTTACCTACCTGCCTGACCCATGGTGACCTGCTCACAAGTCCCCTGCTGCTTGCCCAAACACCTGACCATTGGCTTGTTGGCCCAACCATTGGCCTGTCTGCTTGGTACTAACAAAGCTCTCAACACTCCTAAAAAGAAAAAATATATAGGTTGGTGGTTGCTTGTCCTCAAAACGAAAGCCTTTTAATTCTTGCTTTACTTGTCACTACTCTTTACCCACTATTTCTTTTGTGTGAACATAACATAAATATTTAATTTTAATATTTTATTTGCTTAATGCCTACTCTTAATGTGTATGTCTTGGCCTAGATTAGCTATATTATGCTATAAATCCCTAGAGGATAGGGATGAGTCTGCTTAGCTCAATTTGATGAATTCTTATCTTAGCATCATTTGAAATGTGTACTTAATAAGCAAAAATGCCTTTGATGATGATTTAACACCATCTACTGGTCCTTGATCCAAATACATCAGTCTTTAAGATCTATGGTGATTTATAAGCAGTGCAACTATAGCCTGTGTTCTTGTGATCTCAACAAAATTGATATGAATTTGAGACAATAACTGATAGACATCTTTCATCATATTGCAAATAGAATGTGGTGCGAGGGGGGTGCAATGAGTCTAACAGAAATAACTGCAATGTAGCAAGGCAAAATATATGTGCCTTCACGATGGCAGTGACAACATGCTCACTCAAAGGAAGCAGGAGTTGCATCTGGCAGGGGGTTTAGGAAAAGACTTCGTGAAGGAGTTTAGATGTGATACAATTAGATTTGTGGTTTAGACGTGATTCTTTTGGCTGAAGTGTGGAAGATGAGTCAGAAGAAGACAAGACTAAAATAGGGATAGTAATGAGAAAGAAAAAAATAAAAGAGCAACCACTGATATCTGAACGCTGGCCTGACATTCACAGCAAGGTCATGTTATCCTCCTGTTGGACATAAACAATCTCACAGAACACCAACATCAGGCAAAGTTACACTGAGACCATGATAAAATGAAACAAAACAAGGCCATTTCGTAATTTTATCTAAGCACAGCCAAAAATAATGTTCCTGTGCCACCCACAAAATACCAAACATTCTCCTCTTTCTGCTAAAATGAGTGACTGATACTTTTTACCAATTACAGCTTTATTTCTGCTTTAGTCTGTTCTTCACATAGATAAGATTTATCGAGATACTCAATCATAAAATTGCCCCTATTTTCTGACAGCATTCAATCCAGACTGAAGCCCTAATTCCTTAGACCAACTAAACTCAAATGCTATAATAGGTTCTTTTAACACTCTCTTACTAAGATAATCCATCGGTTTCCAAGATCTGTGTTCTCTCTCACTGCAATGAGTAATAATCCCAACTTGTTCAACTGCAGGTGTGTTCTTGGTGGTCTTCGGCTAGAGGACATTGACACTAGCAAGAAAACAGTTACAGCAATATATGCAAGCAATGGTGAGGGCATGAAATAAACCGTGGTACCAGAGATGCAGAAGAGTGTACAGATTCTAGAAACATTTAAAAGGTAAAATCAATAGTACTTGATGTATTAGATTTAGAGGTTGAGAGAATGGGAAGGTCCAGGACAAAGTCTAAGTCTCTAGCATGGGTAACTAGGTGGATAACGGTGCTATTCATGGATATGGGGAAAACAGAAAGAGGGGACCCGTTAGGGAGGAAGATTTTGAATATTTATAATTGAAGTGCCTATGAGACGTCCAGATGGAGAGGTCCAGTAGGCAGTTTGGTATAAGTGTTTGAAACTAGGAAAGGTCTGACCTTATAGTTAGACTCCAAAGAGGGGATGAGATTACCCTGGAAATATGTGTAAAGTGAAAAGAGCATTCAGCTAAGAATGAAACCCTGAGATTTGTCAACATTTGAAGGTAGGCAGTCAAAAAGGAGGGGAAAAAGGAGAGCCAGGAGGATGAATGCCATGGAAGCAAGAGATTTGAAGGTTTTAAAAAGTGGGGAGCCATGAACAGCATCAAATGCAGTTGAGAGATCAAGTCTAGCAGGATTGGAAATTATGAAATCATGGCAACCAGAGGGAAAGCAGTTTAAGTGGAACGGTGCATGTGTATGTAGACAGCAATGGGTTGGAGAATGAATGGAAAGTGAGGAAGTGGAGGCAGTAAGTGTAAACAACTCTTCTGAGACATTTGGATTAGAAGAAAAGTAGAGGGTCAGGGTGGAGATAGAGATGTGGGGTCAACAAGTAAGAAGAATAAGAAAGTCTGTTTTGTTCACTGATAAACCACCAGTGACTCCAACAGAGTTTGGCACATACATAGACATTCAATAAATATATGTTGAATTAATGAATGACGGGATAATTGGTAGAGAACTTTCCAGAAGATATAGAAGGAATTGGAGTCAAGGGAGCACCTGGTAAAGTTGTTGTTAACCAGAGAAGTTACATGGCTTCTTCTGTAGTCAATTCAGAGACACCGTCCCATTTAATTGTGGGGTCTTTCCCTAGAGCCATTTGATGTTTTCTGTTATCCCATCACACATAGTTGCGTGTCGTTCAATACTTTGAATAAGATCACCATAGATTTCTTTTGGTAATAGGAAGAAACATTATGGTTTTCAGAAAGTTTGTGAATTGATTTATTTCAAATGTTAACAACTGTCTTTAATATTCCACTTGGACAACATTTCCTATTTATGAAGCTGGCATGATTTTGTCATTTTGTAAAGAGCTTTATAACAATCTGAAATGGCTACTGGTAGACTGGGTTGCCCAAGAATGTTCTGATTTCCCCATCACTGGAGAGATGTTCATGAAGAGGCTAGCTGATCTCTTGCTTGGGATAAAGTAATTGGAATCCTGTAAGAGCTCTAAGTAAGGCATCATGTAAGAGCTGAATTAGCTGACTTCTAAAGGTCCATTGTAACTCAGAGCTACAAAGATTCTGCTACTGCATGTCCAAATAATGCCATTTCCCATTTTGAAAGCAGTGTGTTTCCAATGTTGTCATCTCATATTTTTGGCTTTTTGAGTTAAAACTTTTGATATTGGAGAACAAATTTTAGATTTTGACAACCATGTCATATGCAAGGGAGTTTCTGACAAGTGATCTAAGTAGTCTTTCCTAAGAACATGATGCGGGGAAGAGAGAGGGAGAAGGAGAGAGTGATTGATTGATTGAATGGAAATGAAAATTAACTGAAATTCATTTGCTTCCTACTAACAAGTTATAATTCCATCTTTCCATCCATACCCAGAAGCACTAGATTGATTAAGGATTTTTTTCTTTTTTACCAAGAAAGAGTTACTGTCAGGAAGCTATATATATTTTTTCCAGTGGAGCATAAAACTGTGGCTGTTCTCTTGAGGTCCCTGAGAAATTTATTGTTTCAGGAGCCTGCTTTGTCAATTCCACTGGATAGTTTTAGCAATGCAAACTGACTGGCCTTCCAGGAAAGCCTGTTGTCTGCTAGCTGCCAGGTGTCTAGTGATGAGGACAGTTTGAGGCAAGTGTGGCAGAAAAAATAAAGTACATGCCTGACAGAGGAAGGTGGTGAGAAGGGCTCTATTATGGAGACCCTCCCTTCCCCAAATCTGACAGTCTCCATCTAGCCTTAGCTCAGAATACAATCTTTTTCAAAAGCTGTAATCTTGGCCCCTGGATAAAATATAGAGGAAGGGCTTGATGGAAAATCAGGAGTCCTGTGATGTGATCTGTGTCTCAAATAGGGAGTCATTGTGATGGAGATTCATCAACCCCGTGCTCTCCTTAGCATTGCTATTGGCTTCCTCCTGGATCCTTCAAAGCTACTTGGATAATTCCAGACCCTATAATGACTGAACTCCTAGCACCTTTTCTTCTATAGTGATCTGAGACTTTGCAACTCTAGCTATAGCACATAGTCCTGTAGGATAAGTACTGTTTGTTAAGTGCCTATATACAGCACCCGCTGTACAGATTATCCTCATACTAAGGTATCGTTGCTGCCATTTTACAGATAAGTAAACTGATGTGAGATTAAGTGATAGATGTTACAGATATTAAGTAGAAGAACTAAGATTTGAATCTTGGTCTGTTTAGCTCCAAAGCCAGTCTTTTCACAGCATTATTTGTTCATCAATTAATTAATGATGGGTCTAACTAATGTGTTTTTTATACTTAAATCATCATGTTTGATTTCCTCCATTGGTTAAATTGACTAGATACTTGTGCAACATGGTATAAGTCTGCTGAATATGAGATGATATATATGCACACACACGTTTAGTTCAAAGATTTTGGGGCCGACCCGGTGGTGCAGCGGTTAAGTGTGCACCTTCTGCTTTGGCGGCCCGGGGTTCGCTGGTTTGGATCCTGGGTGCAGACATGGCACTGCTTGGCACGCCATGCTGTGGTAGGCATCCCACATATAAAATAGAGGAAGATGGGCACGGATGTTACCTCAGGGCCAGGCTTCCTCAGCAAAAAGAGGTGGATTGGCAGCAAGTTAGCTCAGGGCTAATCTTTCTCAAAAAAAGAAAAACTTTAGTTTCACAATAACTATGGTTTTTCAAACTAATTATCCTTTTGCCACTGGTTAAATTTTAAGCTTGTGCTAAAATATAATTAAGATTATCATTGACTGCTTGGTCCCAGGTTGTCAGGCTCCCAGCAGCTCAGAAATATTGAACTCAATCTCCTCAGCATTTTTTCCTTCCCCTGTCACTCTGTTCCCTCCAGGGCCACCTCATATGGGTTGCAGGTTGGATTCTGAACAACTCTAGGGGGCACCATTCACATCATAGTCTGTGTGAATGGCACCTGCTCTTCTGTCTTCTCCACTTCTATTTCTGAACACACTTGTTTTGTTTAGGGCGTGTGTGAGAGAGAGAGTGTGTGTGTGCACGCACGTAAGAAAAGAGGATCATCTGACAGGGAAACTAATTAAGGGACAAGTGGTGATGGTTACAGCATTAATTAGGAATTGTACTGTCAACTAATGTAGAAAGAATGGCACCTGAAACTTTAAACTCTGACATTAAATCTACGTCAGAACTAGAAACCAACCAAGTGGCAAAACAAATTATGAATTCTCTTGGATATTCTGTTCCTGAAAACTCAGACACAGATACATCCCGTCAGGTCAGCAGCTTTTTCTAGTGTGGAGTGACAGGGTTTGAAATTTTAACTGTGCCGGAAGAGAGGAAAGGATAAGAAAAAGCTAACTCTAGGGTCCCCCATGACCTAAATTACCAAAAGATTCCCAATAATAAATGGCTTCCTGTTCTGAAGAGCTGCAAGCTTTCCTTCCGGGAGGCATTTTAGATTAGGTCAGCAGGACAAAATCTAGAAGTTGACCAGCCACATACCTCACTAGTTGCCACCACTGGAGTCTTTGCAGGGGAGTAATTGGATGCCATAAAAGTATACTGTTTTCTGTCCAAAACAGGAGGGAAACGACAATGGTAAAGCCAAGTGGAGGGAGCTGAATGCAGAGCAAATGACATTACTGGAAGTTTCAGGTAATGTAAAGGAAGAAAATTATGCTGTGTTTGGCTGAGACAGGTTTTCTCCACGTGGAGTATATAAATGTTGAAACACTGCAACTTCCATTTTGAATGTCCTCCTTTTGGAGCTTGTATTAGGTTGTTAGGGCTGCCATGACAAAGTACCCCAAACAAACAGCCCATGACAGAGCCCTTACAGGTTTCTTAGATGTGAAGCTGTATTTCAAATATGAAAGAGATTGAAGAAAAGAAATACTGCATCTACAATTAAAATCATATTCAGATATCATTTTTGCAAAGTTACCTATACTCAACAGATGAGAGCAGGCCCACTCCTAACATTTGCAGGACCTGTAACAAAAGTAAAAATGGAGGCCCACATATCATTTTATCTAAATATGTAACGGTTATAAATCACACTAACAGGCTATTAAATGAAATATGTTCTACTCTTCCGCCTTGACAAATCTACCTTCATAATATTCTTGAGGGCAGGATTCAATTTAGAATTCTCCGACTGCTCAGAGCTCTGTGCCTGAAGGTGATGGTGCACTTGTCTTCCCAACTCAGCTCAGACCCACCTCAGGAGAGATCACCTGCTGAAGCATGTGGATACCCCAGGCCACATGCTCAAGTCTCTTCTAAATGGCCATGCCTTGGTGACCCCTCACATCTAGGAATGTACCCAACTTGGTGCGGTTGGCCCTAGGAAGACAAACCTCAAGAAGATGACTGAGCAGGGCTTGGAAGCAGGCTGAGGTCATTTGGGAAGTGAATTCTTGGGTCCTGGGTGCCCAACCTGGGATCTAAAAGGGCTGAGCATGAGCTGCAGATAGACTTATCCTCTTAGCTCTTGGGACTCTTTGTTCCATGGTTAGGAGTGTAGCCAGGGGAAGGCCAGAATAGAGTTGGTTGTGTAAACCATGGTGTAAAGGGCAAGGCACTGAGAAACACAGGCCAGAGCTCTGCTTCTATTCAACTGTAAGACCTAGGGCTTCCATCTTTGGGTCCTCTAAGATGGTTTAAGGACTGTCCAGTTAAGTGGAATGCAATGCCCAAACTAGGTAGGGACCAGGGACATTTGCCTCACCCTTTGATGAGGAAACTATGTAATCAAGCAAGAACAGGTGAGTGGCGAAAGGGTCTACTAGCAGTAAGGCACCCTGAGGGAGAGCCAGGGCCCTGCTCCTGCTGGGACCTGGGCGGGTAGCAAGAGGAGCCCAGGTTGTCTCCCAGGTCTCCTTCTATGATACTGGAACAAGGCCTGCCTTCAGCCAGAGAGACCCATTGGAACTCATCCCGGGTAGCGCTGTGTTGTCAAAATAGAAAGGTGGGCCTTAATGCAGCTGGAAAAAGAGAGAGTGCTAAAGAGAAAGAATTTGGCAGGGTGGCTCCAGTAAGCCCTGGCCAGGGAAGACAGGCACTATGTCTTGCAAACAACTGTGCTGCTCCCAAGGTGTGCTTGGGAGTGAAGTGGGGGTGATTAATTCTCCAGCCCTTATCCTAGCCTGGAGACAATGGCCCAGCAACTAGGCCAGTCCCTCTGCTTTCGTTCCATACTGGGAATGTAACCTTTGGAAACTTGGGTTTTCCAGCTACCTCCTTAGCAGTGAGGCCGTACACACCAGTCATACAGCAGAGAGCTATTTCCTCCACACAATGTGAATCTGTTGCTTTCTGCTTTGTCAATTAACTTTGTTGGCCCGAGTCAGGTCCTCAAGAGGATGATTGAGAAAATGAAGCGCCTGAGTGAGCAAAGCTGAGGTGCTGACCCCGTGAAGTCCAGCCTCTAGCTTTTCCCTCTCTCTCTTTCCTTTTTCTCTTGCCTTCTCCCACCTCTTTCTCCCTTTCTCTTACCCTCCTTCCTTACCTCCTACCTCCCTCTCTTCTTTCAACCCTCTCATCCTTTCTCCCTCTCTCTCCCCTCTCACTCTCTCCCTCTCTTTTCTCTCTTCCCATTTTCTCTCAATCTCTCTCTCTTCCAGTGCTTTCTCCTCTCATATTCTTTCCTCTCTTACTCTTTCCTCTCTCCTTTCCCCTCACTCTCATCCATTCCTTGCCTCCCCCATCTCTCTCCCTTCCTTCTTCTCTTTCTCTCTAACTACCTTCAGAAATCATGCCTAAAGTCTAAATTTTAAAATGTTTGTCTGTTGTTTATCATTATTTTACCAGAATCCAACTTTCTTTTCAACCAGAGAATTTCATGTAGTGAAGCAAAAAAGAGAACAACATATTTACAAAGAAGTATTACATCAGATCCCTTACCCTTCCACGCAGCCCACACTCACACCCATCCCGAGATTGAAGGGACAAACTCAGGGTGATATCTTAGAAAATTATGCTTTTATCTTTATTAATGCATTTTTTCTCTCAGTTCTGGATAAGGCCTCATGGGGGAGCTGCTATCTCACTGTAGATAAGACTATACTGTTGTTTCCAACAAAGACTGACCTTTACAGATTGGAATGAAGCGTGACTTTTGCTACAGAGAAAAGAGTTCTCGATTGTTATTTTCCTGCAGGTGTGTTTATTTTGTTCCCCACAAGAGCCGACAAACATGTTCTAATCAAGTTTAGAGCTCCATTTTGCTTTAGCAAAATAAAATCTCAAGGTGAAAAATAAGATGTTCGTTGTGGAAAGATTTTAAACCAAAGACATTTAAACCAAAGACAATTTTAAGTATTTTTTTTCTTCCACAGGCGGGTTTCACATGTAACATCCTCAGAGGAAGAGTACATTATATACTAATTTGGTTATTATAGCTACATTAGATAGGTAAACCTTAAAAAATGCCCAGGATATGAAAATGAAAATGAATTTTGTGGGCATAACTTGGAAATAAATTTGCAAACACACATCTCGCCAGTATTTTTTTAAGTAAAGTTTCAGGATAAAGTAAATAGAAGGTTATTGCTGCAAAAGCTGATTTATTTGGCATTCAGTCAGTTGGAAATTCCTATAAATCCACATCTTGGTGCAGCTCCAGGACGTGAGGATTGATGATCCTATTGATGACCCATAGGCACTGAAGATCCTCAGCATCTCTGGAATCATCAGAAAAGAAACAGTTTTGCCTAGTGGAGCTTTAGAGCTAAGCAGATTTTTTTCTAGGTCTATATTTTTTTTTAAAAAAGAAATTGATTGATCAGAACATTTGACAAGATTGCAGATTGTTTAGTTCATGTTCCTCATTTTGCACTTGAGGAAACTGAAGTCCAGGAAGGAAGAGGGACTTCCCCCGGGTTACCCAGTTGTGGTCCTTTACCAACTGTGTCCCCTGGACTCCTAGTGAGTCCTGGACATACTCTCGGTCCACCAGTGAGACGGGGGTGTTGATTGACCATCCCTGGGCCTATTCTCCTGTTTCGACCAGAACATATCTGCTTTCATCTGTGTGATAGACATGATATTTTGGGAATATTAAGCCAATGTACTTTTTTCCTTCCTAAGCTGTAACTCCTAGTCATCCCAAAGCTTCTGAATCAAAAGCCATGCCTGGCCAACACATATCGTGGGGTTTCTTCCATAACATGTATAAGTTATTCCTTCCACAATTAAGGCTTAGTCATTAGACTTAGTGCCCCAGCAAAAGAAGAAAAGAAAGGAAAAGAAAGCCCACCCCTTTTACCTAAGTGGATCCTGGGAAGAGAAAGGAGGCTGATGTAGAGGAAGTTAGTATGACACACATGAGCCCTGACCACCCTCTATAGGCTCAAGTCCTGGAGTTGGGAGGCTGTGACACAATAAAAGCTGAAAGCAAAGAAACTTTTTCCTCACTCTCTGTTTAGAGCCATAGGGGCAGTGGGAAAGTGATTTGATAGACCAGCAGTGATGGAAGAAGGTGCCTAAATACATAAATTTGGCTCTCTGTCGCCTGCATGTGGTATGTACAAGATCTGTAAATTTCCAGGTGTCCCATACATGAGAAGATCAACAGAAGCCTAGGGATCAGGCTGAAGAGGTGGTTGTAGGTAGGGACTTTAAGATTGTGACAAATGGGCTCCAGGGGCGAGTACATAAAGCCAAGAGGCCCTACAGGACCAGTTACTCCTTAGTGATCACAGCTTCAAAGACCAGACCAGTGCAAATATTGCTCTACAGAGACCAAAAAAAAAAAAAAAATCAGAAGAGCCCAGGGAGATCGGAGGTTCCACTTCTTTCCTTCCACTGTGAGATGAAGTAAGCCACCCTTTCTCAACAGGAAAAGGATCTAAGGGACGAGGAAGCACTGCGAAAGAACAAACATACCTGAAAGAGACTGTCGTTCAAAAAACACTGCTTAAGGTCCATCCATTTTGTCACAAATGGCAAGGTTTCATCTTTTTTATGACTGAGTAGTATTCCATTGTATATATATACCACATCTTCTTTATCCATTCATCCATCGATGGGCACTTAGGTTCTTTCCAAGACTTAGACATTGTGAATAATGCTGTGATGAACACAGGGATGTATATATCTTCTTGAATTAGTGTTTTTGTGTTCCTTGGATAAATACCCAGAGGTTGAATAGCTGGATCATAAGGTGGTTCTGTTTTTAATTTTTTGGGAAATCTCCAAACTGTTTTCCATAGTGGCTGCACCAGTTTGCATACCCACCAGCAGTACATGAGGGTTTGCTTTTCTCCAAATCCTCTCCAACACTTCTTATTTCTTGTTTTTTTTTTAATAATAGCCATTCTAATGGGTGTTAAGTGATATCTCATTGTGGTTTCGATTTGAATTTCCCTAATAATTAGCGATGTTGAACATATTTTCATGTGCCTGTTGGCCATCTGTATATCTTCTTTGGAAAGATGTCTGTTCAGATATTTTGTCCATTTTTTAACCAGGTTGTTTGTTTTTTTGTTGTGGAGTTGTATGAGTTCTTTATACATTTTGGCTGTTAATCCCTTATCGGATATATGATTTACAAATATCTTCTCACAATCAGTAGATTGTCTTTTCATTTTTTTTAGTTATTCTTTCTTTATTTTAATTTTTACAGCAGTAGCATTGGATCATAACATTATCAACTTTCAGATGTACATCATAATATAATTCAAATTCTGTATAGATTACATCATGTTCACCACCCAAAGACTAATTATAATCCATCACCACACACATGTGTGCCTGCTCATCCCTTTCGCCCCCCTCCCTCCTCTCTTCCCCTCTGGTAACCATCAGTCCAATTTCTGTTGCTACGTGTTCTTTTGTCATTGTTTTTATCTTCTACTTATGAGTGAGATCATATGGTATTTGACTTTCTCCCTCTGACTTATTTCACTTAGCATAATACCCTCAAGGTCTATCCATGTTGTCACAAATGGCTGTATTTCATCATTTCTTATGGCTGAGTAACATTACATTGTGTATATATACCACATCTTTATCCATTCATCCCTTGATGGGCACCTAGGTTACTTTCAAGCCTTGGCTATTGTGAATAAGGCTGCGATGAACATAGGGGTGCATGTATCTTTATGCCTTTGTGTTTTCAAGTTCTTTGGATAAATACCCAGCAGCGGGATAGCTAGATCACGTGGTAGATCTATCCTTAATTTTCTGAGGATACTCCATACTGCTTTCCATAGTGGCTGCACCAGTTTACACTCCCACCAGCAGATTCTATATCTATTGGGATGACTAGTCCTGTGAGATCCTTTCTAGCATTTGCATTCAGTATTATAGAAACCCTAATGTTTACTTTGGTGGAGCCCATGATGTCCTTCTAAACTCCTCCTCTGGAAGTTGAGAATAAATTTCAAGACAGAGTCAGCCTCACGGGGTGGCATTCCGTGGTAGGGTCACCATAGTTCCAGATCTTGTTCCCGACCTTACCAGTTCAGGACTCGGATGGAGTCAGTAAACACAGAGGGAATCGAGTTGTGGAGGCAGACATAATTAACCAAATTCACAAGAGACTGATGGAGTTCTCAGTCTCTTCACTCATCTTGACTCTTGGTGTCTAGAGGAAGCTTAAAAGAAAACAAGTACCTGCCTGGCTTCCCAGCCACTTCAGAAGCTTTATGGATGTCATGGTGTCTCTAGCACCATGGGAATGTGGGTGTTAACGTTTCCCACCTAACTCCAAAATGACACTCACATTTAATAATTGGAAGATGTTTCTTCAAGGTACTTTGGCATCTTGTGATGCTCTGCTTATAAGGACCTAAGGAATAGGGCTTTTTCAGTCACCTTGGTAATTGATGTGGATCCTTCTCCTCTATCCAGCATCATTAAATCAGTCAAATTCCCAGAATTTCAGAACTCCTGCTTATCAAATAGGTAGAAGGGAAAGTAGTTTAGGACAAATGAACTACAAATAGTCACCAAATGGCAATTAAGTATATAAAGAAATACAGGAGGCTAGGAGAACAACAGGGAAGAGATGGGAACTAGTCTGGCTTTCAGTCAAGATCCTCAAGAATTCAGTGTGGCGCCCAAGACAGAAATCTAATTCTTGCTGAAGAGATTCTAACAGTATAGACAATGTAATTTAAACTGAGAAATATAGTCCCAACCTCTGCCCTTTAGGAAACTATACACAAAGAAGCAAAGCTTCTATCATAAGGTGACTTGGTGTGCATGGATTCAGGGTAGAGGAAAGCTGATGGCCTCCATGGTCAGTGTATTAGCTGTCAGCATCTTGATGATACTAGGACTGAGATGAGGATTACTTTTTCAATGACCAGAACCCCTGGGCTTGGGCAAGGTTGCAGACCTGGGACTCAGTCCAACTCTTTGACTTCTTTGGCTTGACTCCAAGCAGGCCTCACCCATCTGTTGCCACATGTTTGCTTCAAACAGTCCAGTCACCATGCAATTGCGTAAATTACATCTTTGCATTACTTACATTCTAGTTCTCAGGAGATAGTCGGGGCTTTTGATGGATGCTTTAGAAATCTCCAAAGATGTAAGCAAGATGTTCCTTCTCCTTGAGTCTTATCTCCTTTACTACCTGCTTATTTGTACTAGCCTCAACCTCAGAGGGTGGAGTTGGCCTTCTGTGGTTCCCTGTGCGTAAAACTGTAGCTAACATTGCCTTTCAACCTACTAGCAACAGCTGCCCCCAGGTTCTCTTTATTTACTGCGTTCCAGAAGAACACCTCTTATCACAGTGGTAGTGTGTGTCTGAGGTGGAAAATAGTCCAGGAATCTGCTTTGCTCTGCGGGAAATATGAGTAAATGTAAGATCTGGCTATAAAGGGCACCTTCTACGTACAAGACCTTTTAGATACCCTCTCATTTTAGCTTCATACCAGGCCTGCCAGATAGAATATTATTCTCATTTTATAAATAGGAAACCAAGGTTCAGAGAGGTTAAGTAGCCATCTGAGGCTACTTTCCATTGTTGACTGATGAATAGTCCTCTTCTATCCGGGAGAATTACTTTCTTTGAGCTATTGGTGGAGCTTCTAGTGGGATGCAAAGGAGGGTGGAAAAGGAGAAAGGCAATGTCTGGCCAATCAGATCTGACTACTTTGTCCTGGTGACAAATGGAGGGAAAGAAAGGACAGTCAGCTCCATCTGAGCTTTAAGGCAGTGCACTAGTAAATCACAGAATGGGGACTGGAACACAGGCTGGCTTGGATCTGAAGCCCAAACTCTCCGTACCATCCTACACCAATAGCTACACTCGTTCTTAGGTCTAAGCATTCACTGCTTTGCAATAGAGGCATCCATTTGATCTTGTGAGGATCCTTGCCAACTAGCAACTAAGGGACCAGGTCTTCACTTTGGTGCAGATGAATCCACTTGTAGCATTGGCTTTTGTTCTTTTCCACTTCATTTGGATCCCACTGGAAGCTGCATTGATAGGTCATTGAAGACATTTATCCCACATAGAGGAGGACCATTGATCAGTGGAAAAGCATGAGATTGGGCTAAACAGGTCAACGTCCCTACCTGGATCCTGAATGATTAAGTGGGTAAACAAGAGTTAGGTGAGGCTGTGGGTGAGGTGAGGGGAAAGGTGAAGAGGATGGCTTAGATGTAATCTTAGCAAGATTTGAGATTGAAAACTGGGTACTAGAGGGTATGAATACCATCAGAGCAGATGGTCAGGTGAGATTATAGGAGCCAGGCTTTTAGGAGCTGCCTTCAGGAGGTGGGGTTCACCAAGTGGCCATCCACCATAAACCGGAGTTCTTTCAACCCAGAGCCTGGCCTGATGCCTGGCCCCATATGATCTTGGAGGGAAAATGTAGCTCTGTGGGACTCTTTCTTACCAAATGGGACCAATAGCTTTGTGTTCTAAAACCCATATGCCCTCATCTTGCAGATCCTATGATGTAGCTCTGGAAGGTGGGTTAATAAAAACAATATTAGCAAGGGAATGCCTTAATGAGTAACTCCTATGCATCCTTCAGATCTGAGTTTAGAAGTCACTTGCTCCCCTGAGGAAATCAGGTCCCTATTACATACTCTCGTAGTACCCTGTTCCTTTAAATGATAGAAATGCTCACATTGAAATAATATATGCACACGTTTGATGGCCTTCCTCCGCCCCTGCAACCTAGATTGCATGCTCCACCAAGGGCAAGAACTACATTTTGTCTTGCTCATTAGAGCATCTCTAGTACCCGGAGCAAGGCATGACATGTAGTAGGCACTGAGTAAATGTTTGTGGAATGTACAAATATTATTCTTTTCGTTTTTCAAGTTGCAACATAGTATAGCGTGGGCCTGGGCTTTGGAATCAGACAAACGTGAGGAAATTTGGGTCCACTACATGATAACTAAAAGATTTTGAGCAAGTTTCTTCACTTTTTTTTAAAGATTGGCACCTGAGCTAACATCTGTTGCCAATCTTCTTTTTCCTTTTTTTCTTCTTCTTCTCCCCAATACATAGTTGTATATTCTAGTTGTAGGTCTTTCTGGTTGTGGCATGTGGGATGGCCTGATGAGCGGTGCCATGTCCTCGCCCAGGATCTGAACTGGTGAAACCCTGGGCTGCCGCAGCAGAGCGCACGAACTTAAGCACTTAGCCACGGGGCCGGCCCCTAGTTTCTTCACTTTTAAAGGTCAGTTTCTTCATCTGAGAAATCGAATAAATTCACTGAGTTGTTATAGAAAGCCCATGAGATTATGTATGTTGAGTGCCTGGCACAAAATAGGTGTTCAATAAGCATTGAGCATTTTCCTTTATCTGGTTTCCTTTTGTTAGCAGGTACACGTTTTTCAGGTTCACATGTGTACCTAGCTGTTGTATTAGTTTCCTATTGCTGCTGTAACAAACTACCACACATTTAGGGGCTTAAAACAATGCAATTTTCTTCTCTTACAGTTCTGGATGTAAGAAGTCCAGATTGGGTTTTGCTGGGCTAAAGTCGGAACTGGTTCCTTCTGGAGGGTCTAGGGGAGAATTTATTTCCTTACCTTTTCCAGCCTCTAGAGGCTGCCTGCATTGCTTGGTTCGTGGCCGCTTCCTCACATCATTGATCTTCACATCTCCGTCTCCAACTCTGACCCTCCTGTCTCTTTCACTTACAAGAACTCTTATTATTTCATTGGGCTCACCCAGATAATCCAGGATAATCTCCCATCTCAAGATCTCTAACTTAATCGCATCTGCAAAGTCCCTTTTGCCATATGTCCTAACATAGTCATAGGTTTTGGGGATTAGGATATCTTTGGAAGGGAGCGTTACTCTGCTTGCCATAGATGCTTTAGAAAGGTGTGGGTTTGATGAGACCTGCATTTCAGATCTGCAGTAGGGGCTAGGGCAAGACAGCAGCTCTTCAACTGAAGCCAAAGACGTGTTTTCCCCTGCAGTCCTTGTGAAGAAGGACAAGTAGCGGAGGCAGCTGGACTAAGACCAATAACGCTCAGGGACAGAGTGCTGGGAAAGGGACAAAGATGGCATATTTCCACTCATATTTTGTTTCAAAATAGTTTTAAAAACACAGAGGAATTTGAACAACATTTGCTGAGCATCTAGAAGTACCCCGATGTTTGGCTTTAAAAGAAAGACTGTCACAGTCTGGCCCTTGAGAGTCTACAGAATCATCTTCCATGGAAACTAAAGGGCAGAACAAGATGAGTTGGTGGATGAGGCCCAGCAGATGGATCACACAGAAAGGTGATCTGGGATCACCTTTTCCGGTGTGTACGGTAAAGACTTGGTCCTCCTCACTATGGTTGGGTCTGAGCTCTCTGCCGAAAGAGAGGGGGTTTACCCTAATCTACGTCCTTGCTGTCAAGTTGCATGGGGACACTCTAGATCCCTGCCTCAACCTGGTCCAGAGATTCCTATATATGTGCAGAGAACCCTTTCACCAACATCATGGAATAATCGCGTGAGATGGAGCGTCCTTCCTTTCCAATCAGTATTCCTTCTATTTCTGTTGTTTGTGTAACCAAAATATGAACTTTCGCTGTATTCCTGGCTTCTGCATCTCTTGCATTTCCCTGAACAAATCTGCATGCAAGACTCAACTCCTGATCTTGTTCCCCTGAAGAATCCATTCCCACAAACACAGTAGTACGTGATGAGGACTAAGCTGAAGATTTACCAGCAGACGTGGAAGAGGAGATTCATGCCACAAATCCCACAGTAAACTATGGAAAAGTTCCCACTAACCACTTCTGTTCTCTCTCAATTTCCCCACCCCCTGCCATGCTACCTCTGGAGATCAGCTCTCTGTCTCACTATCTATCTCACACAGTTCCTATAGCTTCTCTAAAGCCAGAGGAGCCAAGACCAGGGCAGCAGGTGTTCCACTTAAGAGCCATGCCTGTGATACGGTCATAGCCTTCAAGGGAAACCCTGAGCAAACTTCTCTCCAGCACTGGTCTAATTCTGCCAAATGGCATCATTAATCTTTTGTCTTCCGAATTTCCGTTTGTGAGATAGAGGTTTTGGATATGTTTGGAAGCTTTAATTTCCTCTTGAATCCCACATTGTTGTTAAGAAACTTGTAAGTGGGCTGGGGGTGTCAGTGGGTTAAGGAAGTGGAAGTGCAGTGAGAGTCTCCTGGACACCGTTAGCAGCCTTGTGTGGTCCAAGGGGTTTCCAGTGCTCAGCTGCGGAGAGAAACTTCCTCACTGATCATTCATAAACAATAACCAGATTGCAGACTAATTGAAACCTTCCCTGAATGCCCTGTGTAACGTGGGAAATAGACCTTACTTGTTCTTGGTTCCAGAAAGAAAAAAAATGATGAGAGAGTGGTTAATTACATCAGTTACCAATTCAGGCATAGTCGGAAGATGAGCACTCCCAAATTCAGTCCCACCGAAGCATGGAATTTAATTGGAGGTCTTGGAGGGACAGGTCTGTATGCGGGCAGTGGACTGAGGAGACAAGTAAAGTGTGGCATCTTGGGGGTTTGGGGCAACTTGATACCCTCTCCCTAGCCAACTAGTAGCTCTCAGTGGTGTGTTCAAAGCAGGGGAGCCCTGCAAGCCCTATTACCAGCTGGGCAGGGAGACTCATGGTGCCTTGTCCAAGCAAGGTGACTAAGAAGAAGAATTTAGGTCAAGAACCAGCACACAAATTTGTTTCTGACTTCTCCCTGTATGTGTGCATATATTTTCTTTAAGAATTAAAGGCAAACATCTTTTAAAGTACTTATATGTAACTGACATATTATAAAAATGTTAATCATGCTTCCTAAGAAAGTGATAAGACAAGGCAACTGATGGAACAGAAGGAAGGCAATGTGATTTTGAATCTGCCTTCTTTCTGGTCTATCTACAGTTCCCCCATCAAGTGGACCCTGACAGGATGTGTGGTTCATTATATATCTACCAATTCCTTAAAGAAAAAATGTTTTTGTTAAAGAGAGAGTTGCATTTCCTCCTTTAAAATAGAAAGCACTATGACAACTGAAAACATGATTTGCAATAACCTTGTATTTATGACTATTAATGTAAAAGCACCAGGCAATAAAAATAGATAAAAAAATATGGGGAGTGTTGGGGCCAGCCCGGTAGCACAGCAGTTAAGTTTGCACATCCCACTTTGCCAGTCCGGGTGGGGTTTGCCAATTCAGATCCCGGGTGCAGACCTACACACTGCTTTTCAAGCCGTGCTGTGGTAGGCATCCCACATATAAAGTAGAGGAAGATGGGCATGGATGTTAGCTCAGGGCCAGTCTTCCACAGCAAAAAAGAGGAGGATTGGCAGCAGAGGTTAGCTCAGGGCTAATCTTCCTCAAAAGAAAAAAAATATGGGGAGTGTTATGACAGCTTTGAACCCTAATATGTATCCACATTGACATTTTGTGAGAGTATCTTCAGTTAAAGTTATATTCTTTTACATTTCTTAAAAATGTGAAGTTGAAGGACAAATTCAGCAACTTGGTCAAGGCCTCAGATTGAGCTGCTGAATAATCATGAACAATTTTTTCTGTAATCTCATGATAATCCTTTGCCTTTAGACATATCAGGCACAAGCAAATTTTCCACAGAAAAATCTGTGTGCAGATTCCAGGGATTGTGGGTAATAGTAACAGTTTAATAACAGTAACAGCTATTTCGAAAGTTAATAAACTGTTATTTAAAAAAATCCCATACTGTGCCTTTTTCAAAACCTATAATCACTGTGTTCAGGGGTTACTGAATCAGTGTTGGAAGGCTATTGTTGCAGCAAAATAGGTGCATAATGTTCTTCCTAGGCACTCATTCCTTTCTTGGTTAGAGCCCAGGTTGATGACCTGACTCTTCAAGGCACTAGGGTATGGTTTAGGGTGAAGCTTTCCAGAGTGAATGTGGACTACTGGGGAGGGAGGGTCCCTCTTTCTACTGATGGGGATTCACATCTGGTATTCACAGACTTAAGGCTCCTGGGAGACTGAACTCGTGCAGAGGATGTTTTAGCTAAGCACGTTTTCATTACTAAGCCATGTTTTTTCCCTAAAACCCCATTTTCTCATCTTCTCTGATGAGCTGGGATGGGAAACATAGAAGGAAACCCATGTTTCCTTTCTGTATCTTCTTTAGAGATTATAGGCAGTCTTGGGAATCCACCTTCCTACCATCTCCTATTTGGGCCCTACCTTGTTGTCTCTGAGCTCCCCAAGGTCAAATGTACCTCTAAGAAGGTGCCCCCCAAACAAAGCTCAGAAATAGAAGAGGGAAAGGACCCTTCATGTCTTCCTTTTATCTTTTAATAATTCTTTGCTTTAGTCTTCCTGGGAAAATTTCCATCTAATCACTCAGTGCTGTGATGCCCTCTGCTGGGAGGGAATTGAGAGCATGACAGAGTCCTCTCTACCCAGGGTGGGGCTACCCCTTACCTCCTTCCAGGCTTTGTCATTCCCTAGTTGTAGGTCCTTGATAGCTTATCATGGTGCCCTCTCCCAAAAGAAGCTGGAATGGTTTTTACCAAGGGCTCCTCTAACCATTCCTGGTAATTCTTGCTTTACCATCTTCTGCCTAGAGTTTCTGAACTTCCAAATGGAGAAGAGATTACCAAGTCTGGGGATTTTAATGTAAGAGTTGATTCTCACTCTATATCTGGGAAATGACTAGCTTCTCCTCATGCATTTCTCCAAGGGAGTGAAATAAGCACTTTGGAAAAAAATCTCATCTTTTAATTAGTTTTCCCATAATTCTGTTCACCATTAGAAAAATAGGGAGTACTACTTAAAGCATTTAATAAAGATAAATACTCCAGAGATAAAAATGGAAACATCCACTTGAGAAACTGCCTTAATGCAGAAAAAAAAATGCCTGTATTAGCACAATATACTGCCTTGAAGAGGTTGAAGCAAAACTGATACTATTGGCTCTATAAATCAGTTCCATTCAATGATGGCCAAGGCCTACCCAAGATGCATTGCAATGTTTGCCTGTGAAAGCACAAAATTTCCTAATCACTGTATCATGATATGAAGTTACAACTAGGATGGAAGACTAAGCAGGTGGTAGGCCAACAGGGTGTCATCGCCAGGAGTGGTGTCTGTGGGTCATATCTTTCAGAGTTTTTAAGCAGCAGGCTTTGGGGTGCTTTCTGCCAAATAACCTATGAAACTCAGCTTATTTTAGTGTGTGTATGCTTGATAAAGGTCTCATGGATTTCCTACCCTAATTTCTAGGCCAGGCCATTCTCTTCTTCCTCCCTAAAGGTTATGCTTGGAGTATTAATTGGAAAAATTGGGTCAGAGAAGCCTCCAGGTAGCAGTGCTGTTTTGTTGCCAGATAGCCCTGCATTCTCTCCTGAAGTTTGCTCATAATAGTTTTGGCTCTAGGCCCCATATCTAAGTTCTTTCCACATATTTTTTTACCTTGAGAAAGGGAGACTTGCTGATGTTCTCCTGGGTTTTATATATCTGAGTCAATTTAACAGACACCATATTTTCCTTGTTGTGCCATTTAGATTAGTTCAATTGAAAAGAAATGGGTCCACTCTGGTATTTGTTATGCAGACCTACAAATAATCACTGAAAAGCTTAGAATAAAGATATATTTTATGTTCTGCAAGATCGTCCCAAAGGATATATCTTTCTTTGGGATACAAGTGATCATTAGAATCTAACTAATACTTGGTACTGATGTTTACCTTTCCTTTGAGATTTAGATATTAAGAGCTATGGTAGTTATTCTTAATTTAGTAAAGAGATAAACACTCGAAGAGTCCAGTGCTAAGAGCACACTTTGTGAACTTGACCACTTGAGGACTTCTAGTGTGGCCAAATGTGGTTGCAATGGTTGTTTGCTCTCCAAATAAACAGATTATACTGAACTAGAAATCTTTTTGAATTAGTATATCTTGAGTGGTTCTTCTATTTGGTGAGTAACGCTATAGTTTCATAGTGAATTTGCTTAGCTTCTGGCAGTCCTAAGGGGGGAATTCTGCTGTTGTTTACAGGTAATAATTATGAACATTTATCAGGTAAAAGTATACATGAACGTATGTAAAGAATAATTCATTGTCTTTCATGATTCACAATCATCTCTGCATATTTTCTATACATTTGTGGTATTCCTAGAATAAGTAACAATATATTCCTATGTAAAAGAAAACACGTTGGAAACATAAGCAGATAGAAAAAAAGGAATTCACGTCACAGAAATGATTGTACGGTTGTTACATTTTACCAGAAGGCAAAACATCTCCCCTTTGCCCATTACCTTCCATAGGCTCAGTTTCAGCATTGAGGAACTTAATGCTGCGTATGGCACTTTCTTATTTCCATGATGTGTGGGCTAAATCATCAGGCCAAATCGTTTGGGTCCATTGACAGTGCTGAGTTTGTGCTTTAATGTGAGCACCCTACAGAGTCCTGCCTTATGAACTTCACAAAGGATGTGGGTCTCTCTGTTAGTTTGCTTTCTGGCCCTTGAAAGTGGACAGCACATCTAATGTCCCACATTTCAAAGGTTCTTGAGACAGAGAGTGACTGCAGGGCAGAGCATTGCGGTAGAGGAACAGCATGGAAAAAGGCATGGGGTTGGGAAACTATGTTCAGAGAACTGTAACATATCTACAAATTGTTTAGAAAAATAAGCTTTATGTTGGGAAGTAATGGGCTATAAATTTATGGTGGACTTTTAATGCCAAACTTCTGGAAAGTGAATTTATTCTGTCTAGACTGGGGGTAGGCAAATTATGTCCCTTGGGCCAAATCTAGCTGGTCGCCTGTTTTTGTAAATAAAGTTGTATTAGAATACTGCCAGGCTCATTTGTTTACAAATTGGCTATGACTACTTTCATGCCACAACAGCATAGTTGAGTAGCTGCAACAGAGGCTGTATGGTCCACAAAGCCAAAAATATTTAACTGGCTCTTTACAGAAAATTTTGCTGACACTTAGGCTAGGAAATGGGGACTTGAAAATGTTTGAGCAGAGGAGTGACAAGATCAAAGTGGTAACTCATGACAATTATTCTAAAAGTTGTGGATAGGAGATGTGAGACTGAATTGTTAATTAGGAGGGTTTTGGAGTATAATCTAGATCTTAAAAACTAAGGTGGTGGCAGTCATAATAGAACAGAGGAGACGGATGTGAGACATGTTGGATGGGTAGAATCAAGTCTACTTGACAACGTTGCAACGTAAGAGCTGAATGAAGTAGAGTTAGGTGATTGGAGTTTTATTCTTGAGTCACTAGATGATGTTGCTGTAATGAACTAAGAGAGGTAACATCGTGGGACTATCAGATTTCAGAGGCAGAGCTAAGAGGAGCATGATTTTAGACATCTTGAGTTTGATATGTCTGCATGACATCAGGTAGAAATGTCCAATAGGTATGGGTTTAGAGCTCAAAATAGAAATGCGGGCTGGAAATTGGGAATTATAAGTTATCTACGTGGAAGGGATTTCTGAAGCCAAGGAGAAATTGAGTTTGCAAAGAAGAGAATGTTAGAGAATATTTGCAGTTAGAGAGGAAAAGGAAACAATGAAAATACAGAGAAGTGGCCAAGCAGATGAAAGGAAAAGTGAAAGTATGGAGTGTTTCAGAAGCTAAAAGAAGAGATTCATGAAAGACGGCCTTGTCAGCAGTGTCAGAGCAGCTGAAGTGGCTGGCAAGTTGAGGAGTAGGAAAATAACGTTGGGCTTTGCACTCAGGAGTTCATTGGTAGACTTTGAAGAGCGGTTTTGGAGAAAAGACAGAGGCAGAAACCAAGCTTCTAGAGCTTAAGAGATGATATGCAGAGGCATAAAGAATGGATTATTCTTTTGGGAAATGTGGCTAAAAAGGAAAAGGAAGAATCAGAAAACTGAGAGGGTAAAATATCTCACCTCCCTCCAGCCTTGCCTTGATTCTGTTACCCTCTCAGGTCCTTGCATGCTGAGAGAAGAGAGGGGCTGGGGCTGGAGCGAGGACAGGAGTAGGGCCTAACAGATGCTTATTGGAGATATTGTAGGTAAAAATTCTGCATTGGGTCGGAGGTTCAAGTAGACGATGTCTTCCTTGTTCCCTTTCACTAATAGATTTTGGATTCTGTGGTCAAGCTGAGGTAGCGAGGTTGGCTTGAATGCCAATAAGGCACATTTAGAGCATGATTGCAGACCTCTATAGCTCCATATGTGTACCCATATTGAGGGAGAAACCTCAGCTTGATAAGGTACCTTATGAGGCTTTTTCTATACAGATGAAGTGCAGAAGGCGATGGAAAAGGAGCTTGTGCAAGAGAGCCAATCCTTATAAGCATCCCTCTCTTTCCCAAGTAACTCCTGCATTTTGGGGATCTAGAGTTTGTTCACTTTGCATTTCTGGAGAGTGTTGCTTGGGGCCTCCACATGTGTATTGTACCTACTGGAAAGAACTCATTTTCTAATCTGCCTTGCTCTAAGGCCAACTGGGTCAGATTGCATTACCCTGGTCGCTTGAGACCAAGAAAGCATTTTTTGGACCATAGAAAAGCAAACAGCATAAACTGTCATTATGCAGTATAAATTAAAGTTGCAGAAGTTATGAGGAAATGAGCACATGGGAGGCGTAAGACAGCTAAATTTATATCCCCAACTCAGATATTTTCCTGGCTTTAAGATTGGAATGTCTGAAGAATGTCTGAATATGTCTCTAGAGAGTCAAACCAGGACTGATGAGGAGGGAGTTAGAGAGAAGCAGAATTTCAGCTCAACATATGGAAGAGCTTTTCGGCTCCTAGGACGCACTATTCCAGGAATTGTTGTTTAAGCATACAATTGGAAATCTAATGGTGACTTAACTTTTGGCATGCACGTGGAGAGTATGTACAGAAAGAACGCTGAGTGGGGGTTTATTAACCATGCAGGATGATCCGCTCTTCTCTAGGCCTGCTTCCCTGTTTGTAAATTGAAGATGGACTAAATGACCCCAGAGGGCCTTCCAGCTGCAATATCCTAAGATTCAGTTTTCTTAGTGAGACACAGTGGTACCGTGCCATTTTTTTTTTTTGGCAGGGTGGGGAATCTGATATTTCAATCATTTTTCTCTTTAAGAGTAGCCTTCATGAGGCTGATCTTGTTGTAACCCTCTCTTTTCCCACTAAAGTTTCAAAAAATCCCAGGGATCTAAGATATTGTAGTTTAATTAAAACTTCTTTTTATGTCTTTGTGGAAAACAAAGATTGAATAAAACTGCATCAGATGGTTAAGAGTACAGACCCTGGAGTAGAGCTGGGTTAGAATCCAGACTCTGACTCCTAATAGCTGTGTAACCTTGGGCAACCTGCTTACTCTTCATAAGCCTCAGTTTACTTATCTGAAAAAAGTGGGATTGTGACAGTGCCCATATCTCAGAGTGTTGTTGGAAGAATCAAATAAGATGACGACGTTCTAAGGAGGGCTGTGGACTCTGGGAAAAGACCATACAACTACCTTTGCTCAAAGTAAGGTTAGGTGAAGTTTCTGATTCATTTCCTAAAGGTTCCAAAATCTTACAGGAAGTGTGTTGGGCAGACAGAGAAGGAGAGGAACAGGTCTGGCTTTCTAAGACCCTCAGAGTCCCAGCCTGGCTGCTGGGAGCACTGTCTCATTCAAGTTGAAGTCCAGTGAGATTTCCGAAGCTTCATTTTTGTGCTACTCTTCAGTCCTTTTACTTTTGTATGTTGTATCTTGCAACCTTGCTGCACTTACTTATTAGTTCTAGAAGGGTTTTTCTTTTTGTAGATTCCTTGGGATTTTCTATATAGACTGTCATGTCGTTTGCAAGTAGGAACAGCTTAAAGTTTTATTTCATCCTTTAAGATCTATATGCCTATCATTTCCTTTTCTGTCCTTATGGCGCTGGCTAGAACTTCCAGCATTCTGTTGAATCACAGTCCTTGGATATTTGGAGGTTAGCCCACCATTCCCAAAGAACTGACTCAAGTAGTCTACACACTAAATTTGCCCATTTCAAGGAAGGTTTAGAGACATCTGGCCTCTCCTGGTCCTCAGGGTAGAACCAGGTAACACCTTTTCAAACCTGGCTTAAAACACAGAATTGGCTCTCAGGGGTTCCTGAGCAGTTTCTCTGCCTCTAGCTCTCTGGCATTTAGGGAAGCCCAGTTCACCATAGGAAAATGTGTGTAAGTCACTTAGCAGAGGGCCCAGCAACAATAAACACTGAATAAATGTTAGTTGCTATTATTATTATTAGACCAGGGCTTCTCAGACTTTAATGTGCATATAAACCATAAGGGGGTCTTGATAAAATGCAGGTCTGGGGGCATTTTGCATTTCTAACAAGCTCCCAGGTGGTACCAAGGCTACTGGTCTGAGGAGTCCTGGGAGTGTAGAGGATATCTACTGTTCAGTCCGCTTGGCACCCTCCTTCTTGAGAGAAACTACCTCTCTCTTGGTGATTATGGTTCAGACCTCTGACGGGGCCCACACTCCTAGTTCTCACTGGTCCATGTCACCTGAGATAGTTAAGCAAGAGACAGGGCCATATTTATGATTAGCCTATTTATGCCTAAGACCTACTCGGAGAAGTGGGCACCTAATTCTTGTTAGCTCAGCCACTTTCTCTTGCACAGGGAGACCGAGTTAACTAATAAGAAGAAGCCAAACTTTAGTGGCCAGACCTCACTGACCAGGACATTTTAAACCAAGATATGGTTGAAATGACTTATTTTCTCCATTATCAGGGTGAAATAAATACAAATATAATTTTAAGAAGTGTCTCATGTAACATTTCTGAAAGCAGAACGAGACAAGAAATGAACTACTGTAAATTTCTCATTTTCTGAGGTTACCCTTAGACCAACAAACCTGTGCAATGCACAAATTGACAGCGTCTCATGAGATGGAGGCATTATGTCTAGCCCACTTGCCTCCTTTAAGCTCCACCACTTTCAGTAGGACACAAACCAACCACTGTGTATGAGGATAGTTTCAGACCACACTCACCCTCCCAGGCTTAGTTCTGAACCACTTCCTCAACCCACTGGATTTCATCCTGCTTCTCATCTTCTTGGGCTATTGACCTTGCAGTTTGCTTTTCCATTTCTGCTTTTGTTTTGCCCTTGGACTTGTGGGTTGAAAGACCCAGCAAAGCACACAGTTAAGGGGAGTAGGTGATCAGGAAATATGTGGAGCATTGTTGGGAGGCAGGGCTCAACCCTGAGGTACCATATCCCAGGTGAGACTCACAGAGAGAGCCTTCCAAGAGGTAAATGGGAGGGGAGTGAGGAGGGGAGCAGTAGTGAAGTCATCTTCCTTCTAATGACCTTGAGAATAACTGCGGGCATGTGTTGTCTTCATCCTTTTGTTTTGGCTGGACGTTAAGCTCCAAATAGGAGTTAAGAAGAGCAAGCTGTGAGTTTGGAGTTCTGGGCTTGAGTCCCAACTCTTGTAACTAGCTCAAAGACCTTGAATATGCCATTTTCCTTTTTCTAGGTCTCATGCCCCATCTCTAAAATGAGGCGAGGTGGTTTGTGGACTACATCTCTGTTGGCCCATTAAGTGATGACAGTCTAGGGTTTTATGTGCTAACCAGCCACAGAGACTAAATTCAGTCAGCTCAGTACTTAAACTGCTAATCTGTTTTTTTTTTTTTAAATCACATGTCCTTTGGTGTCTTGACTTTAGATGAGTAATGGTGCTTGCGTTTACCCCGCGTCTATTAGCTTTGCTAATCTACCAGTGTACCTACCAGGCAATGGATTGATTCATTTTTCTTTCTGAACTTTTGTGAAGAATGTTTTAAAGACAAGTGCTCTGTTGCTCTCTGTATCATCATTTACCAACTACTTTCTTGTTGAAACTTGTTAAATTCAAAAACCATTTCTGCAGCCATTTAATTTCTTCCATTAATTAAAATATTGATTTTACTTTTCCCAGAGAAGTGAAATAGGTGACACATGTTTTTATCTGAGAGATTTAGAATGCTTTACACTTTCTCAATTAGAGCCCTCTCTATTAATTAAAAAGTACTTATGCTAAGTTAGGTAGGGTGGATTTATGGAGCTAAAGTCCTTCTCTCTCTCCTTCCCTTCCTCCCTTCCTCCCTTTCGAGTGTGGAGAACAGACTTACTGAGCGCCTACTATGGGTCAGACCTTCTGCTAGATGCTTTCACATGCATTTAATCATCACAAAATATTCTTAGGTAGGACTTATTATCACTGTTTTATAGATGATAAATTGAGGATCGCTGAGGTTGAGTGACTCATTCAAGGTTATATGACTAGTATGTCTTCCCCACCCATGCCTGCTCTCTCTGGTGTACCAAACCTAGATCAAACTCCCGTTAAAACTATTTCATTGGATTCCCCAATCCAATTCATTAAATAGAAACAACTTGTACTACTTGCATTGTAATTTATAAGAACATGTTACTTTTTCCTCTAGCTTTCTGTAGAAATCTGAGAAGTATAGATGAACATAGTGAAGAAAATATTTATAATCATGTCATGCAGAAATAACCTCTGCTAATATTGTAGTGAATGTCCTTCCAGTATAAAACACACTCACATATATCATTTGTGCTTCTGGGCAACTCCATATGGTCTCATCTCCATTAAACACCAGAGGAAGCTGAAGCTCAGACAGATAAGGAACTTGCCTGAAGTATACAGCTGGAATGTGGCTGAGCCCAGACTCACTCCCAAGGCTGACTCTGGTCCAGGGCTGATTTTACCACATCAGCAATTTATGTTAATGGCAAAGAAAGGAGAACTTTTCAGGAATCACTTATCCTTATCATTTGAGCAAATGTCAATATTTGGTAAAATGCAAATCTTGTCAGAGCTCCACTAGTGATTATTTGCCAAGCACTCAAATGAAGCCAATACTCTTGCAGTCCTCAAAGGAGATCAAAGGACGGTCTCTGCAAAAGGTGCTTTATTAGTGGTTTCCAGTGAACAAAAGTGACTCTGATGTCCTGTTTGTCTGTAGCCTTTGGCCATACCCCAGCTTGCCACCAACTTGGGAAATGTCTGGCCTGTTAGGAGTTTTCTAAACCCACTGGGGATCTGAACTAAGCCTTGCTTTCCTCTAGGCAGATATAAATACTCATTGGAATATTTAAGAGTGGCAGGTACTTGAAGGTACCACCACAGTCCGATGCCCTGTGAACAGAAACCCTTTAAAACACAGGCACTTTGGGGGCAGAAATCATCATTAAGTGTGCCTCAAGCCTGGTAGCCATCAGGGTGGGTGGCTCCTCTGGCTTCCTGATAAGCACACGCGTCTCCTCTGTCTGGCTGTGGATATTGCCCTTTAGGAAAAGTGTCTGAGGGCAGCTGCTCTCTGAATTAAGCCTAAACAGAATTTAGGGTTTAGATCCCTGGTTATTTTTAAAGATCTTTATTTTTTTAAGTAAGACAAGAAATATGTGTCTGTTTTGAAAAATTCAAAACAATGTAGAAGCATATAAAATTATAATAAAGCCCCTTTTCATTTCACTCCCTCCCCAATCTAACTCCTCAAGAATAACCTCTGTTGACAGTTTGATGTGTATACTTAAGAAGTTTGATCAATGCACAGACTAAGTATAAATATACACATGTAGTATATATATTACTTTATTGAAATATAATATAAGAAAATTACAGAAGTATTAAGTATATTGCTCTTTTTCACATTTGTATACACCTATGTAACCCCTACCTAGATCAAGATAGAAATCATTTGTATAATTTTTAAAAAATGAAAATAAGATAGTAGCATACATGTAGATTTGCAATTTTATTTTATCACATTAGTATATACAAATCTACCAACTTAGTGAACACAGCATTCCATAGTGTGGATATATCATAATTTATTTAATCATTCCTCTGTTGATGGCCTTCGAGGATGTCTCCACATAGTTTGTTATTACTAACAATGCTTCAGTGACTATCCCTATACATATATTTTTGTGCACTTTGTCCCAGACTTTTGTAAAAAATATTTGAATCAGTCAATGTAATAATCCCTAACATATGCACAATGTTATCCAGGTTCCGAGAAAGGCCACAGTTACTGTCTTTTTGCTTGTGATTAACAGCTCTGAGAGACAGGCAGGAGGGTTTCTGATTATTTATATTCCCTTCATGGAGTCGGGGACTGAAGTCAGAGAGGTTACAAGTCTTTGATACCTACAAGTCACATGGCCTTGGGTGGAGGCGGGAGTAGAAGCCAACCCCAGATGTGTGACCCTGGATTCCACGGCCCCTTCCGTTGTGTCTCAAGTGCCTTCTAAGAGAGCTCTCCAACTGTGTCTGGACCCAGCCACCAGAGTGTGTCCCCAGGTCACCTCTCTCTAGAGAGTTTATTCAGTCCTGCATAGAGGATAAGAGAGAAGGCCCTGGTGCCAGGCTAACTGGGTTTGAGTCCTAGCTCCCCTGCTGATTAGCTGGCTGATATGGGATGAGTTCTAAGCCACAGCTTCCTTAAGTGTAAAATGGAATGAAACATGGCACCTCCTCACAAGGCTATAGTCAGACTTAAATGAGATAATACATGCAAATTATTTAGCAAATGTCCTGGTCCATAAGAAGAGTACAATAAGATATTTTAAGTAATAGCTTCATTTGAGATATAATTCACATACCACAAAGTTGACTCTTTTACAGTATATAATTCAGTGGTTTTTAGTATCTTCACAGAGCTGTGCAACCATCACCATGTTATAATTCTAGAATATTTCATCACCCCAAATAGAAAGCCTGTATCTGTTAGCTATCACCTTCCAATTCTCCCAACAACCCCAGCCCTAGACAACCTCTAACTTACTTTCGGTCTCTATAGTGTTGCCTATTCTGGATATTTCATATAAATGGAATCGTGCAATACTCGTTCTTTTGTGTCAGCCTTGTTTTCCTCAGCATAACGTTTTCAAGGCTCATCCATGTGATGGCCTGTATCAGTACTTCATTCATGTTTATTGCAGAATCATATTTCATTATATGGCTATACAACCTCTGTTATCCATTCGTCTGATGATGGTCATTTGGGTAGTGTCTACATTCGGTAATCGTTAATAATGGTGCTATGAACATTCATGTACAAGTTTTTGTTTAAATGCCTCTTTTCAATTCTTTTGGAGATATATATATATATATGGATATATATATATATATATATATCCATATATAGATAGATAGATACCTAGGAGTATATATACTCTATTACTCCATAATTTATATACTCCATTAAATGAACTTTAATAAATCCTATCAGGACTGGAATTGCTAGGTCATATGGTCACTCTATATTTAATCTTTTGAGGAACTGGCAAACTATATTCCAAAGTGGCTGCATCATTTTACAATCCTACCAGCAATGTATAAAGATTCCAGTTCCTCCACATTCTTGTTAACATTTATTTTCCATGTTTTGAAATTATAGCCATTCTATGGTGTGAAGTGGTATTCTATTGTGGTTTTGACTTGCATTTCTCTAATGACTAATGATGTTGAACATCTTTTCACATCTGTTCAATAAGGTTATAACTATTATTATTTATTCAACACATATTTACTAATTCCTACTTTGGGCAAATCATCCTTATCCTTTTATATGGCTTAGAATTCTCCAGCTAGACCATGAGGTTTTTGAGAGCAAAGGCCACGGCATGTGTTGCTGTTCCTCTAACACCTTGCTCAGTGATGGCCACATAAAAATACCTAATAGAAATGTTGAATAAATGAATAAATCATCATTGGATATGGGAATTCATTGGTGAAGTCATAAGCAAGCATTTCTTAAACTCCTACTTTAGGTGTGCCTGTTGTTTGTGATCAGGCTTTAGTCACAGGAAGATTCAACAGCAAAAGTTATTTGTCATGGCCCCACTTATCATTCTGCTCTATATTACAACTTTTAACTCTGACGAGGCTCTGCCAATACCTGGATCCAGATAAGTGTGAGTACTACATTGGAACACAAGGTAAGAGGAAAAAAACCCTGCTCCTGCCAGAAAGTCAGTGTGCCTGCTTCTGGGAAATACTGAGAGGCCTAGGTTACTCCTGATGACTGGGGGCAGTGTGTGCCTGGTGTACTGAAACCCTGTGCTGCCTTCTAGTGACAGTGGACCTAAGAGGGTGTTCTGTGTTTAAAGTGCTTTCAATTCTGCCCGGAATAAGCATACTCAGTCTTGGATGAATTAGCAAAAGGATTCTGGCAATTTTCATCTACATTTATTGTGAAAAGTATATGTATATTTAATACACACTCTCACTGCTCCTTCCAAATGTGGAGTGAAACAGCATTGATTTATTTGCAACTCTGACTATTTTGAGTACTTTATTCCAAAGGTATAAATCATGTTGAAAATTGGAAACAGACTTTATTTACTAAATACATTTCTGCTTTGCTTAAGATGTTTTTCCTTCTCTGTTTCTCCATTTATTATATGCTCTAACAAATTAAATCTATTAGAAAGGCGGGGTGGGCTCCCAGGAAGAGCTTGAGTCTTACCGCCAAATAGACCTGGTTTACATCAACCTCGGTCACTTGCTAAATGTGTGATTTTGGGTAATGTGGCAGGCAGAATAGTGTGCTGCCGCCAAAGGTGTCCATGTTCTAATCTCTGGAACCTGTGATTATGTTACCTTCCATGGCAGAAATTGAGTTTGTAGATGTGATTAAGGTTACGGCCCTTGAGATGGGGCGAGTGTCCTGGGTTACGCAGGTGGGTCCGATCTAATCACACAAACCCTTAAAAGCAGAAAACTTCCTGCTGAAGTCAGAGAGATTCAGGGGAGTGGGAGGCAGAAGAGACTGGGAAGAAGGGGACGTCTGAGAGATTCAAAGCACTGGAGGGAGTGGACTCAATTTTGCTGATTTGAAGATGGAGGGGCAATGCAACAAGGAATGCAGGGGCCTTAAGGATCTAAGAGAGGCTCCTGGCTAACAGCCAACAAGGAAATGGAAATCTCAGATCTACAACTGACAGGAACTGAATCCTGCCAACAACCCGGGGAAGCCAATTTTCTCCCAGAGCCTCCAATAAAGAGCACAGCACTGCCCACACCTTGATTTCAATCTGTGAGACCCTAAGTGGAGGACCCAGTTCAGCCTGCCATATCCGGATTCTGATCTACAGAACTGTGAGGTAATAAGTGGATGTTGTTTTAAGCTGTTAAACTTGTGGTAATTTGTTACAGCAGCAGTAGAAAGCTTATACAGTAAGTTACTATCTGTAAATTGAGAATAATACTGCCTACCTTGAAGGGTGGTTGTAAAGATTAGAAATTACATATGTAAATTGCCTGGCGTATAATAGTTTCATATGTGGAAACACCAGAATTAAAAATGGAAAGAGGAGGAGATGTTAACAGAAAGGAAAAGGGTCTTTGTTTATATGTGAAGCTACTTTGCATAAGGTCAAATTTAGCTGACTTGTATTACACTGATTGGCCACTGGTTGTTGGTAAAAGCTTGACAACATCTGCTCACCTGCTTCTACTGCTGAGTATTTAAAAAAATATAGCATGTTCCAGTGATAAGTGATGCAAAGAAGTGTTGTGAGGCAGTAAATATTTAAATGAACTTTAATAGATCACTGGAGGTATTATGGTGGGTAACCACATCCTTTTCCCACTACTGCTAAAAGAACTCTGCTCCGATTTTCTGTTTTCCCAGTGAAGATAGTCATAATAGCAGGAAAAAAATCCATTCATGTAGAGCTCTACTGGCTTGACTTTTCCCATCTAGGAGACCCAAGGAACAGGAGATGACCCAAAGGAATGAATACTAGATCCCCCAGAGACATGGCAAACACTTATTCCAGGGGCAGCAGTGAAAGACCTTACGCCTCTCTATGATACAAGGACAGGATTTCCCTGAGTGGATCTGGGGAATTGAGAAAAACATGATTGCAACATACTTGTCTCGCGTGTCGCCTCGTCTACTCTCCTACCTTGCCACTGGCCACAGCGTAGGCATCCTTGTCTATTAGTCAGCTTTGGTGCAGTAACAGACAACCCCAAACTCTTGGTGGCTTATAGCAATGATTTATTTCTTGCTCGTGTTACATGCCAGAGGATCTGGGTCTGCTTCTGGCTGTGAGTTGGCTTCATGCATTTTCTCATTCTAGGACCCAGGCTGAAGGAGCACCTCCTGTTTGGGGTGTGCTACATTCATGGCTGAGGGAAAAGTGCAAGAACCGGACCTGCACCATGCAGTTTACTTTAAGACTTCTCAGATGTGACACATGACATGTCCACTCACATCCCACTGGCCAAGTACAACATCGATGGGGTGAGAAAGTATATGCCTCCCATATGAGGCACTGCAAATCGCATGGCACTACAGGTAGGGGTGTGTAATCCTTTTAAAGGGAAGAGAAGGGCAAATCCTTGGGAGCACACCTTGTCCTCAGTCCTCCTGAACCAAGGCTTCCTACCTGACTTCCTGCACAAAAGTAGTGCAGTAAGTTCCAGGAGTATAGTTCCCAGGGTTCCTATCGTGACCGCAGGAAACATAACTTTGTCTTGGTGGTTGAAGAGTTTCTCTCTTTTGGTGGAATACGCTCTATTCCTACTGCCATGAAGAAAAGAAGGCAAATTGTTTCAAGGGAGTTATTGTGAAATAAGTGTAAAAAAAAATGCTATCTCCTACTTTTGGGTGGAGTGAACTTGGCTGGGCAAATCCTCATGGCTGTAAATAGCCAAGGTAGCCCAGACACTGACCCAACTTGTTCTGGACACAAGTCAGCCTCACAGAGACTACTTTATCCAGATGCTTTGCACTCAGAGTTATTTTGACTCCAATTGAAAGAGCATCAAAGGAGTCATGGTTTTTTGCTTTGCATTGAAAGTGCTGTGTGCTAGAAAGAATCTTGTAACAATGAGCCTGGTTGCACATGATGGAGAAGAGACAGGTTCATCTCACCAAATGGGTACTTGGGAAAGGAGCAGGAAACTTCTTTAGGGCAGTGCTTGCCTGGGCATGATCAAAACTGAATTCTGGCTTTCACCGCAACTGGTGCTAACCAGAAAGAAAGCTGGCTGATTAAGGACTGTGAACCTAGCATGACTCATGTTCTCTAGACCCTGTATTGAATCTATACATGAAGGCTCTTTCCTGACCCATGAAAATGAGACTTATTTTAAGCCTCATACACAGACCTGTGGACTCATCAAAGAGCAACTTTTCTTCCTACATTAACGTATAACCATCATGAGCCTCCTCTCTCTACCTCTTAAAGTCTCCTGATTTTTATACCTCAGAGAACTCCTTAGGAATTTTTTTCACTGGTCTGTAAAGTAAAAAACTCAGCTTTTTTTTCTCCTTTCAAAAAAATCTCTGAGAGAGGGTCTTTTAAAATTCTTTGCAAGGTAGTCCCATATAGGCAAAATTTTCCTTGCTGAATCTTTTGTTCCTACATCTTTTTTTTTTTTTTTGCCTAAACAGTTATTTCAATATCATCCCAGTGCATTGAAAAATTATCATATATGAAACACATTGGAAATTATACAGATTCCTGAGAACTTGAGAAATTCCATGCAGAATCCAGCCTGAAGCTTTAGTCAAGGACAGTGAATAGTGGCACCATTGAAGCGCATTCATAGAAGTCATCACTAATCAATCACCATACTCTTTCTTACTACACCTAGAAAGGACCCACAAATAAAGGGAATCTAGTTATGCCATCAACTGGGATTTAAAAAACCCCAACAACTCAGCATCTTCACTCTGCTGGATATACTAGTTACTATGTGCTATTCTGTATTTCCTAAAACTACCACTTTAAAGTTTCAGGGGTGAGGTGAGAGTGTGCAGAGTAATGTTCTGTAATTTTGGTATGCTGTGACTTTGTTAACCAGTCTAGGTTTGCTCTATCCATATTACAGTTTTGTAGATTTTGAAGCTATCCCTTCTCAATCTTTATCCTTCCGTACAAAGAATTTGAACATATTTTTATCAGTTCTCATAAGTCAACCCTTCTCCAAGCATACATCTTTTTGATTATTTAAATTACCCTTTTCTGTGGCAAAGCCAAGTATAGAGCACCTTTTTTAGGGTGTCTCCTAAGCACTGTCCATGGTGTGCCACATGGGTGAATGCAAGTGAAAGGGCCACTGAGTAGTGTTACACCCTCTGTAGAAAAGTAGGACATTTGGAACAACCATGGATCCCAGAGCCCACCTGCCTGTGGCTCCCAGGTAAGTGCATTTTGCCTTTTCTTTCCTATTTTGTCCTTAGATTTTGATGACCCTGAACCCCTATGCACACAAACACGCAAGCAGTCTGCTCTTTCTATGCCCTTCCTCTCAGGACACGTCCCTTTGGAAGTTTCAAAGTTCCCAGGGATTCTCAGTCCAAAGGGTTCATCCTGAATGTTCTTATTTGTTGCTGAAGATTAAACAAACTGTGAAAAGAAATGTTCTATTCGCTGCTGCTGTTATAAACCAAAGATCTAGGATCTCCACAGAAACCAAGCCTTCATTCCCACCACCGGTGCTGCTGGTACCTCTGCCACACCACTGGAAACTTGAGATAAAGGACAATATGCTCCTCCTCCTGGTCATATAGTCATCCCTGAGTGTTCCATGTGTTATTTTCTATGGGCCTCAAGAGTTATAACGTCTAATAATATCTCTTTTACACACGCACATCAGTTTTCCCCAGTATACAACCATAACACTAACATAGTTAAGCTACCAAGAGCTGATACAACAACCGCCACCCCAACCAGAAGTAGCTTGACTTCTCGTGTCACATTTGAGTCACTAGTCCAGACTTGCTTCTCCCTCCCAGGAATCCTTTTTTTCTTTTTTCTGCCATCTGGCCTCAGTTGGGGCCACCTCAACCCTGAGATTGGCGTTACTACTTTTGAACTGCAAGGTGGTGGGAGGTAGAAATTCTACTCCACCTTCTGCCATAATGTTCCTTGGTTCCTACATAAACTTATGGCTGCAAATCAATACGCATGGGCATGATAAGAGAGACAGTACCTACTATCACTTAATAAGAGTACTGAAGGGGCCAGCCCAGTGGTGCGGTCGTCCACTTTGTGTGCTCCACTTTGGCGGCCTGGGGTTTGAAGGTTGGGATCCAAGGCGCAGATCTACACATCACTCATCAAGCCATGCTGTGGCAGCATCCCACATAAAATAGAGGAAGATTGGCACAGATGTTAGCTCAGCGACAATCTTCCTCAAGCAAAAAGAGGAAGATTGGTAACAGATGTTAGCTCTGGGCCAATCTTCCTCACAAAACAAACAAACAAAAAGAGTACTGAAACCCTAAGCCATTGCCAAGTCCACCTCCCCCACTCTATGACCGCATCCAATTATATCCTTATCTAAGAACCATGGCAGAGTGCTCGCCTTATGTTTACATAAGTTACAGGGATATTGCTAGATTTTTTCTCTAGAATAAAGGAAATCTGTTTTAAAGGTGAATTGCTCTCTAACTCTAGAAAGAGGAAAATAACTGCTTGGGATTTTTAAAGGATAATTCTCTATCTTACAAAAGTAAAATAGTTTCTCTACCAGGTGCTCTCTGACATTTATAAAAGAAAAGAATAATATTTTCAGGCATTGTTAATGTCATTATATCATGACCTCATGGGCCATTGTCTTTGGGAAAAGTCTGTAGCCCTTGATCTCTTTTCAGAGTTGGAATCTGAGCTATCGATATAGTTGGTTTTGTCCCAAATATGTGTACATCTAGCTTTTTAGGACCACAGTGATGAGGTGACATTAATGTACCTTGACCGATCCTCTAATCAATCAAGTTGCTATATAAAATGAAATGAACCTGACTAACCTTCTATAGAACATCCCTATAGAAGGTTATGCCAGACTTCACCCATCATCCTCTTTGATTAAGTTTTAATTTTCAATCTGGAACCGTATGCAATTCTGCTTGCCCTCTTACCCACAGTGAGCTCAGTGATGAGTGCCTGAAAGAACACATCAGTTGTCTATTTTTCAGTTTTATATTTTAGAAAAAGGAAAATGAAAACTTTATTTTAAATCCAATTGCATGGCAATTCAGTTTCTTTCTTTCTTTCTTTTTGAGGAAGATTAGCCCTGAGCTAACATCTGCTGCCAATCCTCCTGTTTTTTCTGAGGAAGACTGGCCCTGAGCTAACATCCGTGCCCATCTTCCTCTACTTTATATGTGGGATGCCTACCACCGCATGGCTTGCCATGCAGTGCCACGTCCGCACCCGGGATCCGAACTGGCAAACCCTGGGCCACCAAAGCGGAACGTGCAAACTTAACTGCTGTACCACCGGGCTGGCCCCGCGATTTAGTTTCTTATTAACAGTTGGAATAAATAAAAATCTCGCCTTAAAATCTGAAGAGAATAACACATTTGAATAAGAATATTATTAAACATCTGGGATGTCTGGTTTTCTTGGTCCCAGCTAACGTTGCCAGATTTAGTAAATAGAAACACAGGATGCCCAGTTACATTTGACTTTCAAATAAACAAATAAGTTTTTAGTATAAGTATGTTCCATGCAATATTTGCAGCATACATACACTAAAAAAAATTCATAGTTTTTTTGAAATTCAGATTTAACTAGGCATTCCATGTTTATCTGGCAAACCTACCTCCAGCTCTGCTGGTCTCTCGGGGTAGATGCCTAGTATAAGTCTTACCAGCAAGCAGTTAGCAGGCAGTTGGCATCAGGCTGGTCCAGAAGCAGGCAGACATTTTGACATTAGGTAGAGCATGGTGAGTGGGAAGTGTGACAGTACGGATACTGCTCCAAGGTTTGAAGACCTAAGACCAAAACCGACCCCAGTGGAAAAGGAGTTGGCTTATACTCATTGGATTAAGGCAGTCCACAGGAGTTAGCCAGTTTGGACAGAGCCCGACTGCTAGAATGGGAGTATATGATAAAGTCTCAGCTACTACAATCAGGGGGCAAGATTAAATCAAGATCAGAGACAATTAGCCATATCCAGTTATTGGCATACAACTCTTCACATTTCCTGATCAGAACAGATTATCAATTACACAGTGCCGAAGCCTTGGTTGGGACTGAGTTTATGTTTAGGTTAAGTAACCACAGCTTCACAGACGAAAGAGCTGTTGGGCTCTTAGGCGAGTGGGCTGCAGAAAGTCGCAGGAGTTGTTTCCTGACATTCAATTCCATTTTAAAGCAAGAGGTATTTATTGAGCCTCCGCCAGATGCCCGACACTAGGACAGGTACTGTGGGCACTATGAGACATTCCACTTGTCTTTACTTTTCTGTAAACACGTTCGTTTGCTAAGTAAATGATTGTATTTGGACTTCAGTCTGGACAAGATGGTTTCTTCCTGCTCCTCTATGCTAAGTACAACTACAATCCCTGGAAATAATGCAAGAGGCAACCAATGAGAACTTGAAAAAGTAGGGGAAAATTGGTAAGAAGAACACAAACTGGTTTTTGAATCCCGGCATCCTACCTGTTTCCCGCCCAACAGCAGATGGAAACCCAGAGCTGACATTTGTCTACCTCCTAATCTAGCAAGGGAAGGAAGTAACCTAGACAACACTCAGTGAGACAGTACCTTACGCAAGGGGGATAGATGGGTAGCCCCCCTGTGTTAGTTTGCTCGGGCTGCCATAACAAAATGCCATAGACCAAAGGAATGCCTGCAGCCTCTATGTCTCTCAAACTCCAAACTCAATTTTCTAATTAATATTTCCAAATGGTTGACTCGTAGATATCTGAAATTCAACATGTCCAGACTGGAATTGATTGTTTCTACCACTGAACCTGTTCTTCCAACAGCCTTCTTTTTCTCCATTGAGAACAATTCCATTTTTCCAAACTCAAGCCAAAAACTTCAGGATTATTTCTTGAATTCTCTCTCTCATATCCCACGTCCAATTCTTCAGGAAATTCTATTGACTTTACCTTCAAAATACATACAGGATCTCACCATTTTTCACCACCTCTACTTCGATTACCTTGGTCCAAGCCACCCTCACCCTCTTCCTGGACTGCTACAGTAGCCTAGTAACAGTCCCCCTGCTTTTCTCCTATTCTTCAATTTATCCTAAATCTTAACAACAGAATGATCCTTTAAAAATCTAAGTCTCATCATATCACCATTCTACTCAGAGTCCTCCAATCGCTCACTGTTCACTCAGAATAAAACCCAAAGTCCTTATAATAGCTTAAATGGCCTTAAACCGTCTAGTCTCTGATCACCTCTCCGATCTCTTTCCTCCTCTCCCCATCGGTCACTCTCCTCCAGCCACACTGCTCTGCTATTCTTCAGACACTCTTGCCTTTGCATTGGCTGTTCTGCTCTCCTACCATTTATCTGCATAGCTGGCTTCCTTAACTCCTTTAAATCTTTGCTCAAATGTCAGCTTCTCAGTGAGGCCATCTCTGACCATCCTTCTTAAAGATGTGATTGCCCCCGACCCTGGCACTCCTTACCTCCCTTCTCTTCTTTATTTTTTCATAACATTTATCACTTTTTAACATACTCTATACTTTATTTGTTGTTCATTATTCATTGCCTGCTTCTCCCTACTAGAATGTAAGCTCCCTGAGAGTGGGGATCATTGTCTCTTTTATCCACTATTATACCCCAAGTGTCTAAAACAGTGCCTCTTGCATAGTTGGTGCTCAATCAGTCCTTATTGAATGAATGAAAGAAAGGCCTGTGTTCCTGAGAAGGAGGCCCTGTGGCATATTTGTACAGGAAGAATTTGGCCTTACCCAAGAGTGATAATATTAATAGTTATTATTTGTTATCATTGTTGCACATATGTTCCAAGAACCTTGCTGAGCAAAGATTGTCTGCTTCCAGTTAGATGGGGCATTTTTCCTTTGGAGATTGGTAATAGGATTTAATATTTTTAGTTAGATCCAGATAAAAAAGTCCTCTTCATTTATAGACAATATTTTAGCTACTACACATGTAACATTCAGCCTTCTAATCAATTAAATACTTTGTAGGACAAATTTATGCTTGAATTTGATTCTGTAGCCACAGCTCCTAGCCTGGTGCACAGTAGATATTCAGTAATTGTTGGATGCTTGAATGGTAGGCTGAATGAATGAATAGAAAAATCTCTTGATCTATGATCCCATGTACCTTCTCCTCCAGCCACACTGGATTATTTGCCTTTCTTCATGTATTATTTATCCTTATACCCTTAACTCCTAGTATTTTTCCTGGCACATAGTAAGTACTCACAGTACGCTGGATGGGTGGGTGAATGGATAATGAGTCACTGATGTACTAGAAATGTTCATTAAATTCAGTCAAATCATTGCTTTGTCAACTTCACTTGACCATTTGTTGTAGACATAAGTTAAACCCGTCTACACTGTTGAAGGATTCATGCTGTATCCTTCACTGATGTTAGTCTGCATATTTTCATCATCTATGAAGAGAGAGAAGGTAACTTTTCTGGGTTCAACTTGGTTATAGTCTCAGCAGTATCATTCTTTTTAAATAATTCAAAAATTCCCAAACTCCAGCTTTTTCATTCATTCATTGTCATTGGTGCAAACTCTATTACCTCCTCAGGAGGGTTGCCAGCAAATTAAAAATAAGAACATAATACTTCCATGGAAGAGCCTTCCAACATTGACATAAAATGTATAAGCATTGACAGAACGATTAGATTAATTCACCTTTTAGAGCTAGCTTGTTGAGAGCTGACTCATCCAAAATGGTGTTAAACTATTCAGTTATACAATGAATCTATAAAGAGTTGACATAAGATATTAGATTCATTTTTATATTTATCTTTACGTTTTAACATTGTTAAAGGAAAAATGAATACATTCTTCATAAAAAAACATTTGTATTGATTTAGATTTATCATTTATGTAACAGCAGCATTAAACTTGCAAAAGATGTATAATGACTCAAAGACTATTAGTATTTGTTTTCTGGTTTCAGGATGGTATCAGGCTGTATATTCACAGAGAAAAGGCTGTTAGCATTCTCAATTCAAATGAAATAAGGTGAACTGATTAAGAACATCTTTTGCATCAACTGGGATTAGATTTGGCTGTGAGTAACAAATATGTGAAAATTAGTGCCTTAAACAATATACTGATTTATTTCAGTCTGGAGAGAAACATTTCAGGGCTAGGATGGCAGCTCCATGGTGTCAGGGACCCAAGCTTCTCTTATTTTAATACTTGGCTTAGATTGCCAAAGTCATCTCAGAGACCAAGATGGCTCCAGCCATTGCATCCACATTCCCTGCAGCAGAAGAGGGGAAGAAGGAACAAGAAGAGTATCATCTCCATTTTTCTTGGAAGTACCATACCAGACTTCCACTTGTCTTGAACTCAGTCACATGGCTGGCCATTCCAAGCTACAAAGATGTCTTGGAAATGTAGCTTTCTTTCTTAGTTAAGTGGCAATGTATCCAGCTTAAAAATTGGGGTTCTTTTATTAGGAAAGAAGGGAAGAATCGATATTGGGAAAGCAAATAGTCCCTCCTTTATCCAAGTGTGGACTGCTGGGGGAGAATGCTTGCCTCACGTTGTCTTTACATGATGCTTTTATTGATCTATGTCAGTCAGAACTACAACAGATTCTATCGAACTTCAACAATGCTTTTGGGACGATGGGACATTTTTCCTGTTTCGTGCACTTGCGCAGTTTGTCTCACCTCCTGGGCATAACTATTTCTCAACAATATTCTTCATGATCAACTGGCTGGCTTATGACTGATTTTGGAGAGAATTAACTTGTTGTTCTGATTTTGGTTATAAGTCTCTTAAGAAATTTAATTTATTTCTACTTTTTAATTGATCCATTGACTACACGGGACTTCTAAATCATCAAGAATCTGATACAGATTGACACTGTGATAGCCAAGGTATTTTTTTTTTAAATTCTAGCTTTCTTTCCAGCGTCTCCCAGATAAACAACAGATGAGAAAGTCAGAAAGAGAAATATCACTTGTTTTGATATTATGAATTTTCCCAAGGGTATAATAATAAAATATATTCATACTAATAATACAGGATTATTTGGCATGATGTAATATGACTAGTATTATCAGATCATCATTTAGTGGACATTTGTTTTTTTTTTAATTTTATTTTGTTGTGGTAAGAATACTTAATATGAGATCTTCACCAACATTTGCTGTCTTTTGTTTGGATATTTGTTCTTTATATCTTTCCAGAGACCTGTCCCTACCTTCTTTTAGGGAATTTTTTTCTTCTTTCATTGCAGTTCATAGATGGGTAGATAATCAAAACCAAGCCAATCATAATACTGCATTCGCATTATAACACATTGCTTGGTCCAGGGGTAAATTGGAAGGATTAGAATGGAGGGGTAATTGTAGCCATTATTCCTGTAACAAGGAGGAATAATTCCTGCCTTAGAACAGAATGAAGTCAAGCAAAAATGGGTCCTCAATGGCTGGAGTGGGGGAGAAAGAGGTACTAGGCAACTCAACAGCATGAAGTCCCCATCCAAGTTCCCGAAGCTCGTTCTTGGATTCTGAGAGCCAGTACATCACCCTTATGTTCAACCTGGTTTGGCCTGGGTTTTTCTCACCCTCAATCAGAAGAATCGTAACCCATGTAACTTTACCTCTTAGAGCATTTAACCACAGTCTCCCTTGGATTCTAGTTATTTGTGGATGCATCTCATCCCTTCCCCCAGGCATGCATTCCTTGGGAACCAGCACCATGGGTGATTGGTCCCATGTTTTAGATGATTCCTAACTGTTTCATAATAAGTGGGTCTTAATAAGCATTTGCATTTGTTAAAGAAGTTAAAGAAATATATTTTTTCTATCTATAGAGACATACTACCTACTCTTTGTTGAAAGTTTGCTATGTAGTAGGTGCCTTCCAGAGTGATGTATATGGTATTTAATCTTTACAATCCATTTGGGAGGTGGGCCCTATTATTACCTATTTTACAGATGAGTGAACTGAGTTTTAAAGAGGTTAAAGCCACCTGCCCAAGGTCACTTAGTAAGTGATGAATCTTAGACTTGAGCCAGGACTCTTGACTGCAAAGCCCATGCCTTCAATTATTGCCTATGAATATTGGCCATTTCCCCCCTATAAGTTAGATTAGACATGATTCCCAAATACCTAGCCACAACGGGGGAATTTTGTTTCCTTCAAAGAAAGTTCTGAGGTCTATTACTTTTTACACAATTGCAATCAAATTGAATATAGGCCTTAAAGGCAAAATTACTTTGTCTTTCCCCCAAATTAGATTGGATTTAGGTAAGTGGACTTTATATATCAAAAGGCCCTGCTTTGTGAAGGAAGAGAAGCTGATTGAGTACCTACAGTGCTGGAGAGCAGGATTGATTTGAGCACTAATATTTAGGCTTGTGGCACATTTTTAGGGGTAGAGCATCATGTTTACCTCACACCATAATAGTGAGTCTTGATTAAATGGTGTAGAAATTATAATTACTTATGAGAAACACGCTTGTTCAAAGAGCCTCAGTTAAAGATAGAAATACTATAAAGGGAAAACTTCACCATTTGTGTTTATTCAAGTGGCCTATATTGTGTGGTATTCAATGAATTCAAGGTGTCTCCAATGCTATGAGTAATTTAAAGTAAAAGAGGGAACTGATGATATTCTCACTGATAATACTAAGTCTCAGGCTTAAACCCTGGTGTGTGCCAGTGCTTTTCAACACCACAGACTTCACAGGCACCCTTGTGCTACTGGCTGTGTAGGATGAACTAAGAGAGCATAAATCCTTCAGTACAACCAAAAGCATATGTCTTCTTATGGCTCCTTTATTCTTTCAAACCATTACTGACCACTGACTATGTATCAGGTACTATGCTAGGTTCTGGGGAATCTAATGGTGAACAAGACACACACAGTCTCTGTCTTCATGGAACTTAGTCAAGGAGACAGACAATAAACAACTAAAGAAATAAAGAAGAAAATATCAAGTGGTGACAGTGTTATGTTGAAAATAGAATAGGGTAATCTGATTGAAAATGACTGAGTTCTCATGTGAGGAAGTTGGTAAGGGAAGGCTCTTTTTTTTTTTTGAGGAAGACTAGCCCTGAGCTAACATCTGCTGCCAATCCTCCTCTTTTTGCAGAGGAGGACTGCTGGCCCTGAGCTAACATCCGTGCCCATCTTCCTCTACTTTATATGTGGGACGCCTACCACAGCATGGCTTGCCTAGCAGTGCCATGTCCACACCCAGGATCCAAACTGGCAAACCCTGGGCCGCCAAAGCGGAATGTGACCACTTAACCGCTGCACCACTGGGCAGGCCCTGGGAAGGCTCTTCTGAAGGAGCAGAAACCTGAAGTGGCAAGAAGGAATCAGCCTGATAAGGTGTAGGAAAAGTATTTCAGGCAGAAGGAGCAGCTAGTTCAAGGGTCCTGAGGCAGAAATAAACTTGGTGCTGTGAAGTGTTGGAAAGATGGTTGGTTAAACGACATATTTTGATAGAATAAGGTACATTGATCTAATGGCTCTGCCATTATTAACTGGAAAAAAGCACTGCAACAATTCAAATCATCCTAAGAAACGGTGCACATGTTAGCAGTGGCAATTCCAGAGGTGGTGGGATTAAGGATTATTTTTATTTCTGCTTCTCTGTATTTTCTGATTTCTTGCTTAATAATATATATATATATATATATATATAATTTTTTTGCCAAATGAGACAAACAGATCCCATGGAAGGTATGGGAATGCACTTGAGGACATTAGGAAATGTAGATTTTGGGATGACAAAACAAAATTCATTGCAAACAAAAATGTCACGTACTGGAAAACCTAAATGTGATATTGGTAGAATTGGAGAAGGAAGGGTTCAAAAGAGGAGTGGTACAACATGTCAGGAAAAGGGGAGTTAGAAATGAGTAAATAGTAGTATCCTGTCACTTAAACTGAAGTGAAATCTCAGCTTTTCATAAGAAAGAGAATGACAGTGTCCTTCTGGATCTATGTGCTCAGGTCCCACTCACCCTCGTTTTCTTAGTCCTCGGGTCAGACGTGTGAGCTGGGCTCTATTGTTCATTAGCAGTTGTTTAGACTGGGGCTGGGCCTCCCAGTTGGTTCTTAGGATGGATCTGCAGCAGTCCCCAGAGCTTCAGCTGGCCAGTGACCAAGCCCCAGAGAAACTCTGACACAAGTCAGAGTAGGTAGGGTAGAAGAGCAAGCCTGAGACACCTGAGTGCTATCAATTTTCTGCCACTCACCAGGCCATGCCTGGGCAAGCTACTCTCTATCTTGGAGTCTCACATTTTCTCATTTCTAAAATGAAGGAGTTGGACTAGAACATCTTTAAGATCATTTCTAGCTGTCAATTTCTATCTCTACTCTAAACCTTTTCCTATGAAAATTCTTGTGATATATTTTCCCCTGAGAGGAGCATAGCACTGACTGATAAGCAAAATTTTGGCCAGTGAAGCATCCAAGCATGCACAGACTAGAGAGAGGAAAATGGTTGATATGCTAATTTTTACCTTCCCTTTCCTTAGCCCTTTATACAGAAATGTTAATATTGGTGACATTCTTAGGGAGCCAGAACTGGCCAGGAGGCCTTGGATTCTAGCTTATACCTGTATTTGAGGAGTGGTTCCCCATAAACCAACAGGTGAAAGGGCCTTTCCAGAACGTCTCTACTCTCCCCTAAAATAACTAATATCCGGTCCTTTTCTGCTTTGATGGAAGGAAGGTTTAAAACAGGAAGTACAAGGGACCTAAAGAGCAGGAAGGGTGTCAGTGAGATGCGATGGAGAGACGTGCCAGAGTCCTCACACTTCTGCTGACGACTGATCCTGTATACCTTCTATTGTTTGGGAAAGATAGAAGCGGTAGGAGGAAATAGCTTCATTGTGGACACACATAGCAACGCGACATGGTAGGAACACTGCCGTTGAGCTGCACAATTCATACCAATATACGACTTGGCTTTTTTGTTTGTTAGTGTATAATTGATAATGTCATAAAGAGAACTGTATTCCAATAGGCCTTATTAATTGACAGTGGTGGGATGAGAAAGGGAAGACCTTTCCCTTCTCCTTCTATCGGAGAGTTGTTTTAAAATAAAAAAGAATCTAAAGTGAGCTGATGCCACTTCACGCTGTGAGTCGAGTTATTGATGGTAGCAGTGAACACTGCTCCAGGTACAAAAGATAACAAAAACATTAACAAATGGAAGAAATTCCTTCACCAATCCTCTGTACCTTGATTTTCTCATCTGTAAAATAAGAATAGATTTTGTAGATTGGGAAGCCTTTAAACATATCTGTTAATAATAATGTTTATTTAACGTTAATAATTTTAAAATGGGAACTTAGTGGAATGAAAGAATTAAGGCAGTTCCTCAAATAATTAATCCCCTCCTGGGAGTTCAGTTATTCAGCCTGAGATTCTCACTGATTATTTGCTTAATGCCAACTATATTATCCATACATACTATGTGCAGGATATTTGGGTATTTGGGTATAAACAAGCATATGTACAGATTTATATTGAAAACAATCATAAGAAAAGGGTGCATCAGTCCATAGGAAACTCAAGGCTCTCAGGTGAATTTTGGCCACATGGATCGAATTCCTCTTGAGCACTGCCAAGTGTGTGGGAAATTGCTGGTGCTAATCAACTTAGGGGGAGACTAAGGAGGGATTTCTCCAATTTATTGTCATTAAAATAAACATCCAGTTGGAAGCCAGTGTTCATGTAAATTGGCATCATGTAAAAGCCTAGGGAAGAGCATTTCATTAACTGGTAGTTGTAGTTTTGTATCATACAATGAGATTGCTCGGTTCAGGCAGAGAGTAAAGGGTTGAAATGTATGAATAGCAAAATGAGGCTCTTCATGTGTGAGTGGAGTTGGGTGACTATTTGAGAATGAACCTAAATGGAGGCAAAGGATACTTTCAGGAGTTTGTCCTTGCCTTGTCTGAATTAATGATTGAGATGTAAGTCACGAGGGAAGTAAGACTGTCCCCACATGAGGTAACTGAGGGGCTCCCAGGGAAGGGGAACATGGAAGGCATTATGAAACAAGATAATCTTTCCATAAAATTCATCAGAACACTTGGACAGTCCATTAAAACTTGGCACGTTACCAGCCACATCTAGACATCCAGAGAGGCTACTGCCATCAATCACAAAGGACATTCTGTCCTAGACACCTTAAGCCAACACCATGTAGTAGTGGTAGTGTTAGTGACTGAGGGTGTGTTGGTGGGATGATGACACACGTTCTACCTAATGCTAGTCATGAGAGTTTCTGTGCAACATATCCCAGGTGCCGTTAAAAACATAACAGGGGACTCTTAGAGGTAATTGTATCGAGTCTCATTTTTATTGAAGAGGATACTGGTAAACTGACTTACCCAAAGATGTACAGCAGATCTCCTGTTTCTTAGTCTGATGATCTTCCTACCATAAGAAATGGTTCACCTTGATTCTTGCATGTATTGCTTAAACATACCCTGTAAGTTATTTGCACTGTATGTTCAACATATATAAGGAAAATCAATATGAAAGGAAAATCATTGCAACCACCATGGTCACATAATAGCACTTTTCTTAGGCTGCTATGATGGTCATAACCAAAAGAACAGTAGCTGTATTAAGGAGACTGGTTGTCGTGGCTCATTGTGTGCCAACACCCTTCATAAACAAGTGCATTCTTTCCTGTTTATGTCACACCACCTGAGAGATTTTGAATTGTAACTCCAGCAAAAGAGAAATGCCAAGGTCTCTTACCAGTCACTTCTAATCTGGGTGCTATTGAAGGTTGCATGATATTGCCTACATGTTCAGCACACTCCCAGTGGGAATGAATAATAAGCACTGTCTGAAGGATATTTTGTTTCTTGAACACATTCCTTCTATGCCAACAGCTGTGGTCTGGAGGACGCCAGGCCTGAAGGCAGGACCCACAATGATTTCTTCTTGGCAAAGAAGCTGCTCGTACTTTCTCTCTGTGCTCTTTTCCATTCCCAAATGCTCTCCCTCTTGGGCCTCTCATGGTTGTCACCATCCCCTTCTCTATCCCCTACTAGCCTCAGACGGTATCTGTTGTGTTACACAAGTCCACAGTGATACAGCAATCTGGACCCAGTTCCCAGACAGCTGCTTTGGTTCAGGAAATACTTGTCAGAACACAGACTCAGCTTATAGCTGCATGGGATGAATGAATTATGGGAGAAAGCCTTCTGTTCATTTGCCAACTTCACAGTCCATAGGCACAGAATACTTTCGAGCATGTGTTGACTTTGGAGATGTATGTTAGTTATATGTTGTAATTCATGGAGGCTTCCTGCCTTCCTTATAACACCTCATTTGTCAACTTTTGGTAGGAAATGAGCTATTTCACATATGTGAGTTATTCAGGTAGCTGGATGCTACCATTTAAGTACCAAAGCTTGATTTATTTTAGGCTGTTTAAGGATAGATTTCTTAAATGAATTGTATATACTTCTGCCTTCTACTAAAGGACCATACTGGTGCTTTCTTTAAGACTTAATGGTGAATACGAGCGTCAACACTTTTATTGTGTCCTGACACAGTGCTCTCCTCAGGAACTATTAAGGGGTGTGGGACAGCTCATCCCTATACTCAATGGCCCCAGCCTGTCATACTATGTGAATTCTGGTACCTGCTTTAGAAAGTTCTCTCTCTATCTTGTTTTCATTACTCAGAGCTATCAGTTGCAATAATCTCTTTGCTTTGCCCTCTTCTCTTTGGCTGCACAATGCCCCTGGACTCTCAACCTCCCCAAGTGTACAAGGCCCATGTTTTAGTTTCCTACAGCTGCTGTTCTGTGCATAGGGAACCTACAAGGGAGCGTGTTAGAATTGTGTATGCCAGATGGGGAAATGAACAGATTCATAAGGTCGCAGAGAGCCTTAATACGAGGGAAGCATGGGAGCAGAAGCATCTGAATGTCAACACCACTCATTTGAAGGCTCAGGGGCTCTTTTGGTTTCCTTCCCAATTCTAGAGCAGTGTTGTTCACAGTATTTATTATTGCAGGACCCTAGGATTCTGCAGAGGTGCCAGAGGCAGCTGAGAGCTGTGTGTGCACGTGTGTGGGGATGGTGGCAGTGTTAGGGTCTTGGTTGTAGCAGAGGGAGGCGACTGATCACACTCTGCCTTCATTCTAACCAGAGCAGTATGCTTTTACAGTATCTCATACATTGAAGGTTAAGATTTCATTAACAGACATAAAAACCAACAAATAAACAGAATCAAACAAAAGTGACAACAACAAAAATAAAACAACTCTGTTCCTTTAAAAAAAGACAAATCGGGGGGCCACCTGGTGGTTAGAGGTTAAGCTCATGGGCTCCACTTTGCCCGCCCCAGGTTCCCAGGTTCGGATCCCTGGCAAGGACCTACTCACTGCTCAACAAGCCATGCTGTGGCAGGCGTCCCACATATAAAATAGAGGAAGATGGACGGAGATGTTAGCTCAGGGCTAATCTTCCCCAGCAAAAAGAGGAGATTTGGTGGCGAATGTTAGCTCAGGGCTAATCTTCCTCAAAAAATAACAAAAAAAATTTTTTTCAAAAAAAGACAAATCAGGATAAGGAATATGGCAGTATAATTAGGTAAGTGCTTAGTTACCCTCTTCCAGAACGTGCTTTGTAACCTGGAGTTAGTATGGCTTGGGAAGGCATTTAACATTTTCTAGGTGTTCGGAAACCATTGTAGTCTAAAGAATTTAACTTGCTTTCAGGGATAAATAATATAACGTTTTAAAATTGCGGGTACAATTTTACATAAATTGTACATTTCTTTTTCCTATCTGAGTTAAGCAGTAGAGCATGTTTTAGAACCCTGAAGTCCAATAGAAATATAATGTGAATCACATATGAGATTGCAAATATTCTGGTAGCCACGTTAAAAAAGTAAAAATAAATAGGCAAAAATAATGTTAATAATTTTAATATTTCATTTAACCTAGTATGCCCCAAATATTTTCGTTTTAATATATTATCAATATAAAAATTCTACTGCTTGTTTCTAAATTTCAATTACTTAAAATGTTGTGAAAATAAAAATTTAATTCCTTGTTCATACTAGCTACGTTTCAAGTGCTCTGCTACATGTGTCTAGTGACTACTATATTAAATAGTATGATTTTAGGACATTTTTGTTACATTTAAAATGTTCGACAAAAATTGGCTGGCCCTTCCATGAGAAGAGCCTACAGCGAAATCTCATTAATTCGGGCTCCACTCCTTTGGAATTTATGAGAATTTTATCGGAGTTCAACTGAAGTTTGCAATTTGATCTCTCTGTGGAGAAAGGTTTCACTTGGCACTTTCACCATATAAATCACATCACAGGAGGCATGTTTAATCCACTTAAGAGTATTAAGCCGTTTTGTGGGACTTTAGCACAACATTTATGAATGCAAAAATATTCTGCTATGCACAGTGGAGTGTCCTATATTCATTAAAGGGCATCTAAAATGGCGACCTTTCCTTTGGGACAATTTGTTAGTGGTTAGTTATTATTACACTGTTTTTGAAAGATTTATATAAATCGAATTTCCTCTGACATTGTCAAAAAATCAGATTTGTTAATATTTCAGATAATGATTACCTAAATTAAATAAAACTTCGCAAATGTAGTCTATGTTGAACTTAAATATAAAAATAACATGGGAGCGTTCCTTCAAGGTGATAATGTCTTTCTCACAGGGTGGTGAAGTTAAAGAGACAAGGCGTTTCATCAACTGGAAAAAGTTTCATGCGTGTTATTCATTCATTCAGTACGTATTTCTTTATACTTTGTAAAAACTGGCTTTTATAAGCCAAGCTTTGTGCTAGATGGTAGGGATATAGCTGTGAACCAGATGCACAGACGTGATCCCAGCTCTCATGGAGCTTACAGGGGGCTGGGGAGACAGGTAAATAAACAGGCAATTAAAGGAGATGGTAAGGGATATGATAGGGGAAGCATCAGTTGCTAAGAAAACATATAGGAGAGCTGCCTAACCCAGATTTGTTGGAGGGGATGGTCAGGGAAGCCTTCCTGGAAGAAGTGGTTTTTTAGGCTGAAACTTGCAAGTTGATTTGAAGTTCGCCAGGTGAAGGAGCAGACTGAGTGGGGAGAATGCTCCAGAAAGAGGAACCAGCATGTGCAAAATCCAAGAGGTGAAAGGGAGAGCATGAAGCAGTCCTGGAACTAAAAGTAGTTCTGTGAGACTACAGTAGGGAGTGCAGACGAAAGAGGGAACCGTGACAGAGGGGGAGAGGCCGATAGGATCCAGATCACAAAGGACCTAAGGAAGCTGGACTTCATTTTATCCAGAGGACAATGAGTGACCATTGAAAGGTTTTATGCAGGGGAGTCTCATGATCTGGTTGTGTTTGGAATGATCCCTTTGGCTGCTGTGTGGAGAAGGGGCTGTGGGAGGGGGAGAATGGAAGTATGAGATCAGTGAGGCCTTGGTTGGAGACACCGGAGGTCTGAACCAAGGGAGTGAGGGGAGGAAGGCAGAATTTGATAGCTATTTAGGAGGTCAAAACAATAAGCCTTAGTGATTGAGGGGATGTGGGGGCAGAGGGATAAGGAGGAGTGATGTGGGCAACTGGGTTAATGGTGATACTTGCCGTTCACTAAAATACAGAAAACTGCAGGTGGAGCAGGCTATGTGTGTCCGGGGTGGGGGGGGGTGTGGGTTGAAGTCAGTTGTGTCCACACTGCAGCTGATGTCCTGCGGGCAGTCTCTAAGTAGGGATGTCCTGCAGTCGGTTGAATTTGTGTATAACCAGAGTTTGATGAGATATACTGGCCTTTGAAATTTAAGCGGAAATGATTCAAACCCCATCTCAGGTTCAGTGGGAGCTCTACATCCTTCCCAAAGTCTCTACAGATTCTTGAGGAGGTGATTAATGTTTTTCCTCATTGCCTCTAAACCTCCATTCTGGTCTCTGCTGAATTAGTTCAGTTGATGGATCATCTCCCTGTCCTGGTTCTGTGCCACGTTTCCACAGCTGTTGAACCAAGCTACTTTCCCTTAATTTACGCAAAACCCAAACCAAAAACCCAATCACACAAGGCCATTGTGTATGCGGCAGCTTTGACTCATGATTTGTGGAGATAAGAGAGGTTAGGATGGCAGCAATGCAGTACAATTTAAAAATGAATAACCATCAGCCTTGTTCTTAAGAAGCCTTTGGCCAACCTGGGCTGCAGCCTCCTCCTGAACTGCGATGCCCTTTCTACTTTCCCTCTCTTTATGCTTCCTAGCAACAGAAACAAACAAAAGCAAAACAAAACCAAGCTTCCCATTATATTATGCAAAATTTCTTTGTAGTTACTTTCTTCAAGCCGTCTTTGCATATCCAAAGGTCCGTAATATGCTCTGCTAACAGAGGTATATGTCTTCTGGGTTCTCCTTGACCCTCCTAGCCTCCCACCCCCATCCGCCACATCTTTGTATGGAGAAGGTGGGGTATGAGTTATTTCAGCACTGATATGAAGGATACCCCCTAGAAGGGAACTGGCCACAGTTTTGATTTTAAATATCCGTTCATTTCCCTTCATTTTATGAGTCTGGCTCTTGAGAGTGGGCTAGAGGTAGAGGTTTGGCAGTCAACAATGGAAAGCTTCCACTTGGAGCAGTATGAATGGATGTGATCACCCAAAGAGAATGGGTAAAGTGAGAAGAAGTGGCCTAGGACAGAAACATGGTATCCACCAACATTTAAGCCTTAAATGTTAAGAAAACCTCAGAGGGGATCCTCAAGGGGATTGAGGAGGGTAGAGAAGCAGGAGGAAAAGCAGCAGTGTGTTGTCCTGGAAAACAAGGTGGGAGGATACTATTTCTTGTTAGAAAGGAGCGAAATCTGGATTGTCTGTCTTTGTACCTAGCATCTGTCAGTGTCTGCAGTATAAGAAATGCTCAATGAATATTTGTTGAATTAAAACGGTCAACCTTGCTAATGTGACTTCTACCCTCTTATAGTGACGCAGCAGCTGATCCAATTCTTTTACATATGTTTGAAATCTCCAATGTACTCCTCCTTTCCCCACTCTCATCACACGACTTAGATTGAGATCCTCTCACAAGAGTTCCCTCAACTTCTTTTTTCTCACTCTCACAGTTTACAACATTCGTCTCTACAAGCGCCCTCTGTACCTCAACATTTCTTTGTCTCTCTCTTCTTTTCCTTGTGTCTTGGAGAAAAAGATGTCCCTTCTCTTTTGGCAAGGCTCACTACACTGTCTACCAGCTCTTCCCTTCAAGGGAGCTCTGATCTGTGATTATGAGAAGCTCAAGTGGGCAACTAGCCTAGATTAAGAAAAATTATGAACCTCATTATCATTAAATACCACTTAACGAATAGTAACTTTCAAAACACTGCCCCCAGGGTAGTGGTGCTGGTGAGGGGAGAGAAAAATGAAAAAGGCTCATGGGGACGAAAAAAATGGGGACTCCTGGTCCATCTAAGCTGTTTACTTCCTTCCAATGTGAAACTTCTGGAGGGGACTATACTTGCAGTTCTAATTCTTCACAACTCATTTTTATTTAACCCTTTGTCGTCTGACTTCCTCTGTAGCCCAAACTGCTCCTCCACAGGATCTGGCTTGCCAAGTCAATGGGTTTGTCCACACATCTGACCCACCTCATTTGATTTGTAGTATTTGATACTGTTAACCACTTCTTTCCTTCCTTGATTCACTGATATTCCATCTGATAACTTCTCCTCTCTTTTCTCCTCTTTCTTATGGAACTTCATCATTCTCTCAGGTGCTTTCAAACCATAGACTGCCTTTTGAACTCCATGCCTGCACTTTGAACTGTTGCTGAACATCTAAATCTGAACAATCATTTTAAAGTATATGTCTAAAAATAAATTTATACTTGATTGGACTCTGGTTGGAAAAACCAGCTCCAAAAGACATTTATAAAATTGGGTAAACTTGAATATGGAGTAAATATGATATCTGAGAATTACTGTTAATTTTTTAGGTGTAATAATAGTATTATGAATTTGTAAGAAAACAACCTTGTTCTTAGGTTCTTAGGAGATACATCCTGAAGTATTGAGGGGTAAAGTGTCGTGATATCTGCAACTTACTTTTAAATAGTTTGGAAAAAATGCACACACATACACTCAAACATGCATGGAGACATAAAGCAAATATAACAAAATAGTAACAATTGTTGAATCTAGTTGATTCCTATACAGAAGTGCTCATTGGACCATTATGCAACTTTTTTCTATGTTTGAAAAATTTAACAATAAATAATTGGGCAAAAAAGCCCATAATCTCCCCATTGGTCCCAAATCAGCTTGCCCTCCTGATTTCCCTGTGTCCAAAGAGTGGCCCCGAAGTCTGTGCTGTAGTGGACACCCATGAGTTGCTTGCCCAGCACTCCCCTTTTAGGAACTACCTCTCTCTCAGCCCTCCACATGGCTGCACAATGACATTCTGTGTTGAGTAGCCCAAAGCATCTGACCAAATCTTCACCAATGAATCCATTCTGTTGGGTTTTGGGTTGGGACTCAGAGGGCCACCTAATCGCTGAAGCTATAAGATACAAAACTTGGAGACATTGCTTACCAGGTTTTCTGCCGAATGAAGAAAGAGACTTTGCAGTGAGAGAAGACAAGCAGATGAGCACAGAAGGCCAGAGGCAGGGATTGGAGGGAGGGTCCTGCTGACATCTTTAATGACCTCTTCTCTGTGGGCCATTATGTTTTTAATTGAGAAAATTTAATCTCCAGTGGTGCTGAGGTATCTGGTGTCTGGTAAATTCAGAGCAAATTCTGCTAAATGGAGGATAATCTCAATTCTTATGTTTTCATGTTTAATTTTGTAAATATTTTAATTCAAGTGTTTTTTGAGGAAGATTAGCCCTGAGCTAACTACTGCCAATCCTCCTCTTTTTGCTGAGGAAGACTGGCCCTGAGCTAACATCCATGCCCATCTTCCTCTACTTTATATGTGGGACGCCTACCACACAGCATGGCTTTTGCCAAGCGGTGCCATGTCTGCACCCGGGATCCGAACTAGCAAACCCCAGGCCACCAAGAAGCAGAACGTGCAAACTTAAATGCTGTGCCACTGGGCCAGCCCCTAATTCAATTTTTTTACAGGTACTGGCTTTTTGTCTCCACTGAGAGATGTTTTCTTCAACAAATATTTTTATAAGACAAGACTTTTCAAATAAGTTACCTGAATTTGTGATTTTTTTGAATTCTTTGCCAATTTTAAATGGTGCAAAATCATAGGCCTGCTCAATTTCATTCCATTATGGTACAGAATGTATGCTTATCCAATTTAAAAGGAACTCCTTGAAAACCTGTTCTTAGAAATAGGAATAATCCAAAGCAAAATTATAGAATTTACAAGTCAAAATTTGGACATCATACGCACTGTCATCGTTTGATTTGTTTCAGTCTCTTCCTTGTTTTTGTAGAAATATTCTTTAGTGTCTTTTGCAAAGTTCATTTTCAATAAACAGAATTTGCCAAAAGCTTCAAAAAGTGAAGTTTTTATCAACCCATTTATTAAAGATTCAGGTGAGATTCTTAAATGATTTTGAATAAAATATAACCAAAATTTAGGTAACCACTTTACAAGAAAGTTCAAATTTTATAGGACTCTTTGGTTGATTTAAAATGTAGTTCTTCAAAGGCTCAGAAATGTCTAAAATCTAATAGATGATGGTCATCAAAGTGAGAAAGCACGTACCGATATACTGGAGTAAGTTCTGGTATTCAAATTAGCTTCTTGATGAAAATGTTGTAGTTGACATATAACTGTGTGTATATAAAAATATTTGTACATTCTGACAAGTACAGCTTCTATTTCAACTGGGAGACATCCAACTTCTTTGAGTGTACATATGAAATATGTGTGCACCACAAATAAATCAAAGTTCATTTCTACTCCATGGGTTTCTTCATAAATTAGTAAAAATAATGTTTTTACAGTAATGCTGTGCCTCACCTATGTTTTGTATTTGTATTATCACTCAAAAACAAATATTTTTATCTTCAGCGTTGAAACTTCTAGTTGGATTAACAATAAAATTCACAACAAAGTCAGGTATTTCATCAGAATTAAATTCCACAGCTTTAATTTGATTCCATGAATTGCATGAAAGAAATCAAATAGTTATTGGATATTCTATTTGAAGCAGCTCATGGCCCAGATATAACTAGCATCTTTTAACTCTTTGGGAAGTTTTTCTGCTAATGGAACGTTAACAGCTGTAGCTTTACTTTTCCTCAAAGTATTAGGGAGTTTTGCATGGAAAATGAATTTTATTAATTAAAAGCAGTCATTTGACCTAAGCGAAAATCACGTTTCACAGAGTGATATATAAGTCTACCTTCTGCAACTGCGCGTTTTCTTTGGGCAGGTTCTTCTTAAAATAACTACTAACTTTTGAAGGAGGTGCTGATGCTTCTTTTGTTTATTTGTGTCTTCTGTTTGTCACGTGGGCACAGAGATATCACTTTGGCTCCCATGGTGGAGAGTAAATGTCGGCAAGCATTTTCCCATTCATCATCAATTTTCTTGAGAAATGGAAATTTGGTATTTAAATTTTTCATTAAATATGTACTTTAACATTTTGAGTTTTTTGTTGCCCAAAGGGGTTCTTATGAAGTAAAAAAAAATTACCAAATGATAAAAGAAATAGGTGTACATTTACACCCTGCAGTAAATAACAGATCCACTGTAGCAAGAACAATCAGACTACTTTCCATACACTCTGTGGCAAGGCTGACCTCTCTATTCCTTGTTTATGTACACCTAACATTGCCTGCTTTGAGCAACTTGCAGTCAAGGCCTGGGTCACAGCACAGCTGACTGGTACAGCAAGTGTCCAGCTAGGGCAACAGACACAAATAATTCCCTCGTTCCACCTGAAACCAGAAGGAGGTAGCTGTCACTAGTGCCTCCTGTCAGAGAGCACCTCATTTCAGCAGTGATTGTGTTGCAGTATGTCCTTGAAAGCAAAGTGCTTGTCATGGATCAGCAGAGACGGTCATCCTTTTATTTGGTTCTCTTTTAGATTTAACAATGTGTTAAAGTGAGTACTCTGTGCACTGCGCATGCCTCTCACACACTTCTAGAGGACGCTGTGGCAGAAGCTGGATCCACAAAGTAGAGGGTATCAAACACATACTGGCTTATTTTAATGCTACCTTTAATAATAATGCTTCATTTAAGAATCACCAGGACAAATGCTAAGCATGTACCAGGACTGTTCTGGGCAGCTGGGACATATGATTCCCCTATGTTTGACTAAATTTAGGAAAATTTACACCTTCGCAGATGATCTGTCACTTCTTTAAATTTGTATCAAGCACGGATTATATTTGTTTCTGTTTGGGATCCCCATAGCCTCTCACATCCAGTTCTTTCTTAGAAAACATGACTCACTGACAGATATTTTCTTTGGAGAAGGCAGCTTGACGAAGTAGGAAGAGACTGGTCTTATATCTTTTGCTTTCTAGCTGAGTGACCTTTAAAATTTACTCAGTTTCCTCATCTGTAAATAGGGGTCAAGATGCCTATCATATAAGGGGGCTGGATTGTTTGTTGTCAATCTAGCATCATGCCTATCCTTCCCTAAAATTTCTCTGTCTCACATGGGAGAAACTTAGAGCAACATTTCATAGAATCCCTTTCCAGCATGAGTCTGGGTTATAACCATCCAGTGGGAGGGACTTGCGTGAGCTTTGAAAGCAAAACAGAAGGAGAAGCTGGATCATCTGCAGCAGCTTCCCTTGGCTTTTGAGGCCCTCCTGAGACTCCCCCATGAAGTGCTGTAGCAGCTGAGCTCATCGCAGTGACCTGCTCAAGATCTCTGCACTCTTGGATTTCTGGAAAGTGGCCTTCCTGACTTTCACTCCCCTTGCCCTCCCAAAGATTGCAAAGCTTCTAATTCCATGTGTTCAACCTTTCCATTTAAAATACAGAGTAGCTCTGTTTTCCTGATAAGTTCTAACTGATACCTGAAGTGGTTATAAGGATGAAATTACATGCTATATGGAAAGCATTCACCACAGAACTTGACAGGCCCCAGATAAGATGCTCAATCAACAGTAGCTGTCCTTATTGTTATTATTAGTAGTAGAATGCCTTAATTTATTCTATTGCTCATCCTATCCCAGGACAAAATCCTGTGCTCTATCTTTGTACCTTTGAATCCTTTCTCTGCTCAGAAGCCTCTGAAGTGTGGCCATTGGTGGGAAAACTGTTTTTGCTGCCTGTGGCTCCAATCTGCTCCATCCCTGACAGTTGTTGGCCCGTGGTGCTCTTTCTTGATTGCTGGACCAGGAATGGCATAGTAGGTCCAGGTATAGAAACTTCAAAAGAATGTCATCTGAACTTTAGAGGAGGAAAGCAGTGGGATAAGGACAGGAAAGCCTAGTCTTTTGCTTAGTGAGCAACTGATATAGAGAGACAGCCAGCAAGGGAAGGGATGACGCCACCTTGTTTTGGTGCTAAAATCCACTTAATTCTCAAATACTGTTCCAGACTGATTTATAATGACACTGCCTTATCATCGAGGGAGAGTGGGTGGCACTGCCTTTCCTTGTTTCCATATACAGAATTTATGTCTTAATTTTTTTAAGCATTCTGATCCACCTCCATCAGTGTAGATGTTGATAGGACAGAGAGAGAGAAAAGAACAGTATTTGCTCTAAACTCTGACATTCCCCCTTCTTTATACCCAAAGCACCTCTTGGAACTGTAACTTTCCTCTCCATCTTTTGAGTACTTTAAGGGAACTGTGAGGATTAAGAGAGTTGGCCTCTTTTGGCCTGCTTTTCTGTTTGTCAAATGATGCAAGACAAATTTCTCTTGCAAGACACCCTGAGTGTGTGTCAATATCTATAGGGTGGTAGTATAGTATAGTGGAAATAGCATTGATATAGGAAACAGCTGAGTTGTCAACCTAGCTATGATACTTCAAAGAATTTGTTTCCCTTTTCTTGAACATGAGTTTCTTCATGTGTAAAAGAGGGAGTTATACAGATCTGTAAACCCTCACCCAAAATTCTTGGGTCCAGATGTGTGTGAGAATTCATAATTTTTTAGAATACTAGAAAGGTAGCATACCTAATATTATGTAACAACTTCAGCAGGGTTAGAGACAACATCCTGTAATCAAATACACTAATGTTTCTGCAGCAAAAATGTATGACCATTCACAGTGAGTGAGAAAGACACTATAAATAGCCTAATGTCAGATCAGGTCAGGTTTTGGCCTTTTGGAGGAAGGAACATTGGAGTTGAGATCTGAATGACAAGATGGATCCTGCTATGTAAAGATCAGGGGGAGGAGCAGTCTAGGCAGAGAGTAATGCTAGGGCAAAAGTTGTCAGGTGGGAATGAGCTTGGCACATGTGCAACACAAGGAAGGCCAGTGTGGCTGAAGGCGATTAGGCAAGGAAGAAAGTGGTATAAAAGAGCTGAGGGGGCAGTTATGGCTCTGTCACAGGGGACCTTGCTGGCCTAGGTAAGGAGTTGGCATTGTATTCTAAGTGTAGTAGGAAGATTTTTGAGGGCTTCAAACAGGAGAGTAACATAATCTAAATTAACTTTGAAAAAGTTCCTGCTGACTGGCATGTGAAGACTGGAGATGAGCAAGGGAGGCAAAGGAGGAGAGGCCAGGGAGGCGGGAGGGAAATCAGGCCTCTAGCTGAGGAAGTCACAAAAAGAGTTTCAAAAAGAATTATGTGACCAACTGTATTGACAACTGATGAGGGGTCAAGTAAAATGAGAATCAGAAACAGGCGTTGGACTGGGCAATGTGGAGGAAATCATTGCCCCAGAAGTGGTCTCAGTAGAGAGGTGAAGACAGAAGATTGGAATAGGTTGAGGAAAAAAGGTTCTGCTGTCAAGGGGAACAGGGAAATGGGGCTGTGGTTAAAGAGAGATGTGGGATGAGGGACAGTGGGTGCCATAATCTGAATGTAGGGCTAGGATTAGGGATGGGACAATTGTTAAGGACCTAGTCAGAGTGAGGATAGGGTGAGGGAAGTCATATAACTTGAACCCAATATCACAAAATGACACCAGCCATAGCTGATGGACTTCAGCCCCAACTGACGCTGCCAGGATTGCCAATAATAATTCCTTTCAGCTCAGGAAGTCTGCTCTAGGCTTTCTTTTGCAAATGTACCGAGAATAATGATAATTAAAAGCATTTGGGAAAACGTCAATGCCTGAATACAAATGCTTCCAAGCTCATCATCCCCACGAGGTTGCCCCTTCCCTTGGCCAGTTTTTATCTGAGGTAATTTATCTGTTACTTAAAAATTCCCAAGCTTATTTTAAACCTGGCTGGTTTTCTGCTTTACTCATAGTTTAGAAGCTCATTCTTATAAACTTGGAATGATCTGGCACTTCTCAAAGTGAAAGGCAGCTCACTAGAAACCTCTACAATTCTTTCTCTGGGAAACAGGAAGTATCGAAGGCAGTATGATCGCTCGGGTACAGTTTTAAAAGGGCTGTTCCATTTCTCGCCCAAATGTTTTGTCTAGCAGGGCATTCTGTAAACATTTGCCGAGTGTGTGCCCTATGCAAGACTCTAGAGAGCATGCCAGTGAATCAGACTGCATGGCATCTCCTTTCAAGGATGTTTTAGTTTACTTGGAGAGATGACTGATCTTTATTATGTGCCAGACATTCTGCTGTACTTCACCCTTGTGACCTCACTGGATCCTTATCTGTGAAGTAGATTTTCCTAGTATTCCACTTCACAGACAAGGAAACTGAGGCTCAAAGAGCTAAAAAAATTTGCCCAAAGACACACAATTAGGGAGTGGCAGGGCTGGGATTTGAGATTCTAGAGGAGTATTGTCCAAAAGAACTTTCTGCAATGATGGAAATGTTCCATATCTACACTGTCCCATGTAGTAGTCATTAGCCACATGTGACTATTGAATTGTAGAAATGTTGCTAGTGCAACTGAGGATCTGCATTTTAAATTTTCCTTTAATTTACAAATGTAGCTAGCTGCACATGGCTAGTGGCTACCACAATGAACAGCACGGCTCTAAGAGTCTGCGTGCTTTCTGCTAGACCATGCTGGGTCACTGTAAGAATGGCGTAAGGAGGGTGGCCATTCTTTCGTTCCCCTAGCTTTGGGTGCACTAGCATTCTCCAGTCCATCCCTCGAGTGTCGAATGTAAGCTCCAGCCCCCAGCACACATAGCAACTAAGTAAAACAGTGAACAACACTGCCTAAGTACAGAAAAGGGGAGGTAAGACGTGACTTAAGGAGTGACTAGGATGATTCGCCAGCTTTGTTTCTCACAGCAACCACGAAGTTGAGAATCATTAGAGCGGTGGACTGCCCAGGTGGGCTGTAACCCAGGCTGTGGTACTGGGGTAGATTCTTCTTGCTGGCTGTCGCTCAGGACTCAGCATAGTTCCCCCTCCCCCAGGTCCTAGCTCCTCCTGGGCCTCAGCCTAAAGTGCAGGGCCGAATGCACTCAAGTGTCAATCCTTTATTGACCTCAGCAACACCCTACTTTTTTCCCTCAGAATCCCTTTATGGTGGTCCTCCTGATCTGCGGGGGATATATTCTAAGACCCCCAGTGGATACATGAAATCGCAGATAGTACCGAATCCTATATAGATTGTTTTTTCCTATACATAGATACCTATGAGAAAATTTGGTTTATAAATTAGTCATGGTAAGAGATTAACAACAATAATGAATGATAAAATAGAACAATTATAACAATATACTGTAATAAAAGTTATGTGAATGTGGTCTGTCTCTCAAAATATCTTCTTGTACTGCACTCACCCTTTTTCTTCTTGTGATGATGGGAGATGATACAATGCCCAGTCTACAGGATGAGATGAAGTCAGAGGAATGACATAGGCATTGCGATGTAGCATTAGGCTACTATTGGCCTCCTGATGATATGTTAGAAGGAGGATGATCAAGCCATGACAATGTCATTGTCGTTCGTTGGGTGTCAGGAGCAGACAATGTCGATAATTGGAGATCCAACAAAGGGATGGCTCGTGTCGCATGTGGGACCCAGCGGGATGGTGTGAGACTTCATCATGCTACTCAGAATGGCATGCAATTTAAAACTTATGAATTATTTATTTATGGAATTTTCCATTTAATATTTTTAGACTGTACTTGATCGCAGGTAACTTAGACTGCAGAAAGTGAAACCACAGATAAGGGGGGACTACTCTATGCTTTCTTAAAAGCACTCTGTGGGACTCACATTTTCAACCTGTTTGGATGAGGAAAGAAGGGTGGGGCACATGTTCTGTCTCTGCCTAGACCTCCTTTGTTCGCTTAAAGTTGATTGTCTTTTGAGATATGACCAAGGTGACATCCTGGTACCCTTCTCATTAAAGCAGAGATTAAAAATCTTTTTATATTCATCTCCCTCCTTAGTTTGTCTTCAGGGAGTAGAAAGCATTTTCCCAATGCTTCCTAGATCCTTAGGATTGAAATTTCCACACTTAAAACTTTGTTCTGGTGTGTGGGTGGTATTTTCCCCAGGCTTCCCAAGCGCTGTGTAGCTGAGCCTGGATGCTAGGTGATTTTCTTACTTCTCTTTGCCACTCAGGGCCAGAATTTCAATTGGTATGGTTCTTAACCTACCTCTAGATCTTTCTGTAATTTAAAGGCAGTCTCCCTGTCCTAACCTCCTTACTCCGACTCACTAGTTTCACTGCCCTTTCCCACATCTCCAGTCTGGAAACACACCCTTAAGTTCTGCTTGGCAAACTGCACCCAGATTCTTCTCTGACTGACTCTGATTTATCATACCTGGGGGTGATTTCTCCAACTAGTTCTCCTGGGGGCAAGAAGCAATTTCTGTGGCTGCCCTTCACCTTTCTTGTTCACTCTCTACTATTGAGCACAAGAAGGCTCCTGAGTCTACCATTAGATAGGTGTGTTCTTTCAGAAGTTGGCCAGCATAATTCCTATAATTGGTCTCTAAGGTTCTATGCATACCAAGTGAGGTTCCTGGAAGTCTCTCCATCCTCACTTACTCAAAAGAAGAAATCCATTAACAGCTACAGATCTCTCCTATACATCAAGATAGAAGAGGGGCTGCCCCCGTGGCTGAGTGGTTGTGTTAATGCACTCTGCATCGGCGGCCCAGGGTTTCGCTGGTTTGGATCCTGGGCACGGACATGGCACCACTCATCAGGCCATGCTGAGGCGGTGTCCCACATGCCACAACTAGAAGGATCCATAACTAAAATATGCAACTATGTACTGGGGGGATTTGGGGGGAAAAAGCAGAAAAAAAAAAGATTGGCAACAGTTGTTAGCTCAGGTGCCAATCTCAAAAAATAAATAAATAAGAAATAAGAAGTAAATACTTTGGTATGATTCCTGGTGGTAACACAGTCATGTGCCCAGAATCTCATATTGGTTTCTTTTTGCTCAGTCTGGAATTGTGCCCACCAATTTAATTTGTAGGTTTTTTAAAACACTTTGTGCTTTGGAGATTTTGTGGTGGTGGTAAATAGTGATCTTGAATTTCTGTACTGAAGTATTTCTCACAGTGAATGGCTCTCAGTATCTTCCCCTTTATCTTAGTGACTGAGAAACCCATCTAGACTTTCAAATTTGGAAGCTGCATGTAAAATGGAGGACTTGGTAGAGCCATTAAATGCTAGAACATACTCCTGAACATCCTCTCACTGTCTTAACATCTATTCTGAGAGACGCTCAGGTGCTTGAGAATCTCGTTGTTCTGGGAACTTCTTCCTTTATTGGTTTACTGTCCTTGACCTGATCACTTTGAGTAGGTCTAGTGAGGAAAACCAATCCACTCTAGGTGTTTCAAATAGCATGGATTTAATACAGGGAACTAATTACACAGATATAGGCATCCCCAAAGAAGCAGGATGCAAGAGCCAAAGCTGTTCTCTCTTGCTGAAACCATGCCAATGGCAATCACAAACATTAGGGAAGTCTGTTCTCCCTTCCTCCTACCTTTTAGTCTCCTGCTAGTCCCACCCATCAGCAGACCCATCAGGGAGCCAGCTGGCCTGGGCATCTGGAAAATGTGGTGTGCAGAGTCTGAGCCCCAGAATCACAGAGCAGAATATAGAAAGATTGTCTTGAAGATGAGAGAAAATGAGAAAATAACTAGGAGAGTCATGAAATGACTTGGCAAGTCTGGATTATTTGTTCATAATTATTCTTTAGAATCCATTGAATCTAGGAAGGTCTTTAGTTCTCTATAGCTGGTGAAATAAGACCAGTATCATTTTGAGGTATGTGCTTGTCATGTGCTGGGACTCTGTATGTCCAACACATTTTTCTGAGGTCTTTGGAACTGACAGTTATCAAAGGACAGCTTTGCATGTGCCTTCCCCAGAGAGCCAAGTATCTGAGGGGGTATGCTCCTTGAAGGTCAACTGAAAGGTCACGTCATTTAAATAACCTAATACTTCAGGGCCTGGCCCGGTGGCGCAGTGATTAAGTGCGCACGTTCCGCTTTGGTGGCTCGGGGTTCACTGGTTCAGATCCAGGGTGTGGACATGGCACCGCTTGGCAAGCCATCCTGTGGCAGGCATCCCACATATAAAGTGGAGGAGGATGGGCACAGATGTTAGCTTAGGGCCAGTTTTCCTCAGCAAAAAGAGGAGGATTGGCAGCAGTTAGCTCAGGGCTGATCTTCCTCAAAAAAAAAAAAATAACCTAATACTTGAAGATACTTTTTGTCCCTATTCACTCTTTTAAACACTTAAAAGTAGCAGGAGCCACTGAGATAACTTAAGGCATCATTTCAACTGAAAAACCTCTCAGAATTTATGAATGCAGTTTTTTCATTGCCCTCAATTGCCGTAAATATCTGAGAGGAAGCAGTGTAAGAAATTTGAACTCAGGGTCCACTGTATATTTTGGCATGCCTGTTCAGAGTATGATATTCTATACATATCTGTACCTTGAGTGATATGGGTTGTATGTGGGCTACAGGACTCTTCAATGTGTTCTCAAAGAATGGAAAGAGGGATTGAAAAGGAAAATCTAAGGTAGGAATAACATTTTCTCTCTCCATGAATTGGGCCTGAGTTAGGCTTACAGTGAAAAGTTTAAAATAGATCTGCAAGACTCAACTTTTTATGGATAGGTCTAGAAAACTAGACAATAGAACTTAATCACCCCCAAGAAAGCCTAGACCTATGAAAAGTAATAGAATTATTTAATATTTCTGCCAGGATTTGTCCTTCCAAATGTGAGAGTTTTCTGCCACCTCTTCCACTAGGAAAGGTAGAGATAAAAAGCAGAGCATTCTATGGCACTAGCTACCATTTACAAAGAGAGAACTCTGTGCCAGGCACCATGTGAGGTTCTAAATATACACCACATATAATCAACAGCTGTGCAAGATAAATGTATTGCCCTATTGTAAAGGTGGGAAAATATCTTTAAGGACTTTCCTGAGACACAGGGGAGCACTCAGTGAATAACCCAGCAATTCAGAGTTATAGACCCTCACTACCTAAGAGGTGGTTACTGGACCCGCAGCCCTGGCATCACCTGAGAGCTTGTCAGAAAGGCAGAATCTCTGGTCCCGCCCCAGACTCGCTGAATCAGAATCCGCATTTCAACAAGATCCCCAGGTGACTCACAGGCATGTGAAAGTTTGAGAAGCATGGCTCTAGAGCTAGGGTCAGCAACCTGCTTCTGTAAAAGGCCAGATGGTAAATATTTGAGGCTTTGCAGTACATGTAGTCTTTGTTGCAACTATTTAGTTCTGCCATTGTAGCACAAAAACAGTCACAGAGAACACATAAATGAATGGGTGTGGCTGTGAACCAATAAATCTTTATTATAAAAATGGGCATTGTGGGGCCATATATTGCCTGAGGGCTGTAGTTTGCCAAGCTCTGTCCTACATGGTCCCTACTTTATTTTTTCCTACTGTATTAGATTGTAAGCTCCTTGAGGGCCATGACTCTTGTTTTCTCCAGCACAGTCTTTGAAATATAGCTGTGCTCTGTACATTCTTGCTGGTAGGTTGCTTGGCCATGTGGGTAAGATGCCTTATTCATTAAAAATTCAAATTAGAGGAAAAATAGGTGTGCTGGAGGCAAGGCTGTTACTCTAACACAGGAGGCCTCACAGTGTTTGGCCTCAGTCCAGTGCCATCTGCCAATCTTGCAAGCACAGTAACATGCTTAGCCCAGTGAAAGTGGATTCAGTTCTCAGAGCTGGATTCATCATGACCAAGTTCATAAGACTGATGTATAAAGCCAGAATGAGCAGTTATTAATGGACACTGAGAAATAATTTTCACAGGGATGAGAATATGCACTGGCATGACCAACATATTCTTTTCCTTTAGGTCAGTACTTCTTAATCGGAGGTCTTGGGATTCGGATGATCCTGGGACAGCTGAAAATTGTATGCAAATATATGCCTACTGCATTTTTCTTGGGAGAAGGTCTATAGTTTTAGTAGATTCCTAAACAGGTCCAAAAATGATGCAAAGAAGGCTAAGAATCACTTTAGGTACATGGACATGAAAATCCAAATTGTAATTTGAATTCCAATTTCTTACTTTAAAATGAGAACTGTTAATGTTGTGGCAAGATAATATTTTTGAAAAATTGACCTCTGCTCATTTTCCTGGCATTTTTAACAACACCTCTCCTCTTCATTTTGTCTGCTACAGCTGCACCATTCTTTGCCTTAGGGGGAAGATGACAGGCTAGATTGGAGAAGTTAATTCTTGGCTCTTGAGTTTGAAAAGCCTAGCCCTGGGAAAGGTGGTGGGTGGGAAATGAGAACCAGAGTAATAACAGTGAACGCTAGATTTGGCTGTGATGAGAACATGATTTCTGTGCTCTATCAAGGATTCTTTAGATGGAGGGAAAGGAAGTCAGTGAGATATCAAAGACAGCTTGAATTTTGGTGGGGTCCTTGAGTGAGTGGCCTTATGCCTGCCTCTTTAGGTTGGACCTCAGAGGTGGGGAAGCACAATTATAATTTTAAGTAGTTTTGGGGGAATTTAAGAGCAGAGAAGACCTGTGCTTCCTGCTTCCTTTTCCCAGATAGAGTCCAATGAAGCAGTGGGGCCTCAAAGTAGAAATGTCTGAATGGTGAGGTTAGTGGGTGGGCTTGAGAAAGCCTCATAAAATATCCTGAGTCCAAAGTATTGTAGGAGCAGCAGAATACTTCCTGGGTACTGGAAAGTTACTCAGACATGACATAGAGAAATAGTAAACTTGAAGAAGTCTTGTGGTCAGGACAAGGAGGTTGTGGCAGAGATCTGTGTGGAGAGATGAACAAAGACAAGATGGAAATGAGGACAGCTCAGTGGATGTAAGTGAGGCCAAATGAGACTAAGGACAAGACTGAACCGATCACATTAATATCTTCTCACCAATTCAGCAACTCAGGAGAAAGGGAGGGGGCCAAGATTAAATTTCCCCCACCTAGAACTCAAAACAGCAATTAGTTACAGCTGTGAAAAGATAAGGGCAATTATTTGTACCATACTTCTGAGTTTGTGAAAAGGAATTCGTACCTGCCACCCGGTGACAGGACCTAGAGTACCCTAAGTCTAGAGAACCAAATATTCTCTTCTTGTAAGTCAGTGATTCACAGCCCTGATTGCACATTAGATTCACCTGGGGAGCTTTTAAGATCCTTATGCCCGGGCCATTTTGCAGATGAATTAAATTAGAATCTCTGGGGCAGGACTCAGGCGTCTGTATTTTTTTTAATTTCCCCAGGTGATTTCAACGTGCAACCAAGGTTGAGAATGGCAGTTATAAGGCTGATCTCCATGGGAAGCAAAACCATAACCAGAAGATTATGGGGTGAGAGTGGAATCAAAACCTAGTGAATGAGTTATATGAATTGAATGAATATACTTTCAGGCATTCATCTTCACTACAAGGGTGCCTTGATGATGGGCTTAAAAACTCTTAGCATATGACAGACAGGGTTTGTATGATGCTGCCAGCGTTAGCCTCAGCTACTTTCTATATCTTCTGCTTCCCTAGGTAACCAAGCCCTCTTCTGATGGACACATTCTTCCTTTAGTCATATTAATGCGTTCAATCTGGCTATTGTCTAGTCCTGCAGGCTTGGAAGACTTTCTATATTTTAAAGGTGATTGCATATCCCTGCTCTGATTCAGTACATATTGATTTTAAAGTTTAACTCTCAGAGGTTAACCTTATTTTCCCCATTTCCAATTACTTCGGGGTGTTTTACTGTAATCCCAGCCCATCTCAGTCCTGACTACAGTCATATCACAAACCACATACCTCTTCAGAAAGGCTATTGATAAATAATATTACTGAAACCACATCTGTCACTGATTTCCAAGGAGATTTTCATCAACAGCTTCTTTTAAAACATTGTTTAAATATCATGGCAGACATTCACCTGCTGTGTCAGATAACAAAGATGGAGAAATAGCCTGTAAGCATAACCATGCAATCTTTTGGAAAATCATATGGAGCAATGCTCTTGCATACCAAGCAGATGAATTTGCCGTCAAGCATTTATTGAGCACCTATTATCTGTCAAAGACTGTACTAATGAAAACAAAAATAATATACCGTAAGGTTCATCACACATTCATGTACACACACACACACACACACACACACACTCTCTCTCTCTCTCTCTCTCACACCCACTTGCTGCCATTCCTTTGGAGTAAGCCTGGATTATGACAATGCAAGTAAAGCCTTAGGTGATGCTTCTTTCCTTAGCAGATAACTGAGTAAGGCCAGTTTTGCTCATTAGCCATTAATAAGAGGATGGAAAGATACATTTTTTCCTTTCAGAATATTAGTCCTCAAATATACTGGTTTTTTCTTGGCCTCAATCCACACAGTAGCCATAGTTATTTGAAAAGCATTATATTCCACCCCTATTTGAAAGTTTCAATGCCTTTCCATTGCCCTTAGAATAAAGTCTAAATTTTAAAACATGGCTTACAACTCTCCTACCCCAACCCTTGCAGGAAGCTTTCTTTAACTTCCCACCCCACCCCTATCCTCACTGGGTTAGATAGTCTTTCTGGGTTCTGCAATCATAGCAAATTCCATACTTCATTATAAGTACTTGCTAAATTATCCATTTTCCCAATAAACTGTAGGACCAAATCTAGATATTTACAGTTATACCCCAGGCACCTATCTGAGTACTTGGCACACAGTAAATGCTCAATAAATATTTGTTGAAAGAATGAATGAATGCCTCTGTCTTAGTCCACTTGGGCTCCTACAGCAAAAATACCATAGACTGGGTGGCTTAAACAATAAAGATTTATTTCTCACAGTTTTGGATGCTGGGAGGTACAAGGTCAAGGTACTAGCAGATTCGGTGTCTGGTGAGGGCCCTCCTCCTTGTTCATAGATAGTTGTCTTCTTGCTGTGTCCTCACATGGCAGAAGTGACAAGGGAGCTCTCAAGAGACTCTTTTATAAGGGTACTAATCCCATTCATGAGCAGTCCAACCTCATGACCTCATCTCCCCTCAAAGGCCCACCTCCACACACCATTACCTTGGGGATTAGATTTCAACATATGAGTTTTGGGGAGAGACAGCATTCAGTCTATAGTAGCCTCCATATAATCACCTGTTTTCTGTTTGTCTTCTATACCAGACTGTAAATTCCTAGAGGTCAGGGCTTGTGTCCTTTTCATCTCTGGGTTCTCACTGTCTAGAACAAAGTAGGAGCACAATATCTGGTAAATGAGTGAGTAAATGCTGTTCCTTCTTTGTAGAATGCCTTTCTGTTCCCAGAGTCCTCCTCCTTGCTGTGTCTAGAGAAAGCGTCCTCCTCAAGACCTTGCCCAGTTATTACCTCTGCTGTGCAACTGTTTCTGACACCCATAGGCAGAGCCAAGTCAGTTGTCACCACTCCCTCTCTGCACTATTACAGGGCTCCAGCCAGGACATGCAACGTTTGTGGTCACACAGGGCCCCACACTTAGAGGAGTCCCTCACTTGGTTTAATGCTGTGCTGTCATCATCTTAAAATTCATATTTATTTTTGAACCAGGGGCCCTGCATTTTCATTTTGCCCTGGGCTCTGCAAATTTTGTAGACTATCCTGGTTCAAGTGCAGTGCATGGCACCTAGCTTGGGGTTCAGTAAATGATTTTGAACTTGAATGTTGAATTCTCCACAGTTTTTCCTGTCCATAAAAGGAAGCATGAACATGTTTCTGTGCGATTCCTTTACATTATTTCAACACCTCTATCAAAGTCTTGCTACACTCATAGATTTTTCTTGATTCACACTTGGCATTCCATTCACTGAACCACAAAGCAAATGTTCTCATCCTGGAAGGACAAATCCTACTCCAACTTTGCATTCATTTAAATGATCTGATAAAAAAACAGCAAGTACTTCATAGTTTATCTTTAAGAGAAGTGGCTTTGATTTGCTGTGGCGCTCCTGGGAGGAGGGAAGGGCAGGTGATCTAATAGTATAGCCAAGAGGTGCATTTCACCACTCTCCATTCCTCACACACTCAGTAGAGGAGCAGGACTTGGATTCCAGGAATGGCAGAAAGGCCTTTACTGTGATAACACGTCTAAGAGAGGGTTGTCAAGGAAGTGCTTTTTAGTTGAAATAGGAAAACATGTTGTGAAACAAATGAATGCCCTCTCAACCTGGTTTGATATAGAGGTATGATTTAGTAGCTCTGCTTGATAATTCTATTCATTCCTTGTGATTTGTACAGGGCTTTGTTCCTAGGAGTATATGGAACCCATCAAGGTCCGTTGTAAGAGTCAAGCATCCTCAATTTTCAGATGTGGATGCAGCTGACAGAGTGTATAACACATCATGGGATTAGAAACAGCTTGAGTGGTATATAGCACTGTATTTTCACTGACTTGTTTAAAGTGGTATTGGTTCAATGGTTGTATTGCTTTATTTGTTCTCAAAGCCGCAATAAGGATGCGATGGGTATTGCAGAAGGGAAAGCAAAGATTTTGCAACCAGCTATGGTCATGTATTTAATCAGTAGCATTGATATCAGGATCGTGTTGCCATCATGATCATCATCATCATAATCATCATCATTGTAATAAGCACATACATTAGTTTAGGGCTTAACAATTTCGAAAGTGCTCTTGAATCCACTGCCTGTCTCCCTTATTGCTGGGGCAGCATGTATTTCTAGGGAAGCTGTGTTTGTCATTTTCTTCTCACATCCACTTATTGGAGAGGTTTCTTTCAGAAGTTAAAAGGAAAACTGGAAGAGGCAGAAAAAAATTGGAAACTCAGAACATCAACACTATAAGAAATATGATTGGTTTAGGAGGAAAAAGTCTAAAATAATAGCAAAGTATGAATTGCCAACATTAAAGGAAGTGATTTGAGCTCTGCACCGAAGGAGGGAAAACAGAAGGTTGCCACAGGTATCCTCCATGAAGATGCCCAAGCACCCACAGGCACTGATAGTTGGCTCTCACGAGTTCTAGCTCTCTCTGGGCTCTCCGGAGGAATGGGTTAACCCAAGTAACTGCTCTTTATGCAGGCTTCCTGGGAAAATGATGAAGAGCAGTGGAGGAATGAAAGTCTTGCTAATTGCTGGTTGCAAACAAATGCATTGTGAGGATGAAAGTAGTCACCTGACTAAAGGATTTCTCTGCTTACATAGAGGATGACAGGTCCTTTAAAATGGGGACCTCTCTTCCCTGGTGTACCCACAACATGACTAACAATAATGTACAACTGAAATCTCACAAGGTTGTAATCTATCATAATCTTAATAAAAAAATAGGGACCTCTCAAGCATTGGTTTATAGGTAATTAAATACTCAACTAAGGGAGAAATTGAAAGCCTCTGCTGAAGAAATATTAGCCAGAAATTAAGGCAAAGCAAATCTAAAATCATACTGGTAAACAGACTTTAGATGTCAGGTTTTACATTTTTCATTTTATTGGAGAGCAAGCTAAAATACTAGAGTATGGGTCAATACCAGACCCCTGGCACTCCTTGAGAGCAAGCAAGTGAAAAAGATCAGAGCCTTTCAGTAAAACCTATAGTTAAACTGCAATTAATATTGATAAGGGCAGCATATTTTCCATCCCTGTTAGATTTCAAGTTCTGAAAGGGCAGGGACTGTCTTGTTCATCTTGCACCACAGGGCCTGGCATAATGTAGAGATGCAGGAAATGCTTCCTGAATGAATATAAAATTTAGAGGGATCCTGGAGTGACGGGAGCAGCATATTTGGTGTCATGAGTCACAGAGTAGTTAAGCCTTGACCAGAGTTTGAAAATTTGATACACTTATAAAATTTGCTTGGCATCCCAGTGTGATGCCTTTTGACCTGAGAAACATCATGGTCTGTGCTGCAAAGCATGTGTCTGGCTCTGTGTAAAGGGGCACTTGTGAGGCGTCATATTCTCTTCTGCTACAGAAATCATGGCTTACGATTTGACAAACGTGACTAGGCACAAGTTCTCAGTGCCTTGCAAAAGGAGAAAAAGATTTTTCCTGCCGTCTCTATCCACTGCCCTCCACTGTAGGAACCAAGCCATTAAGCCTCTATTTGTGAGGAAGGCCTGCTGCTACTTCTATCACTATGATGGTGCTGATGCCAGGGTAGAGCCTAATGTTCAATGCTCTAATGTTTAAGAGATTCAACTCAGTAAGTATGTCTTGAACGCCTGCTAATTGAAAGGCTGGCAAGAATGTGGACTGAAGTTACTAGTTGATAAGGTTGCGAAGGTATTTTCCTCTGTAGCATCAGTTGAGTGGATATTGGCTTGCCAGTTCTACTCCTGAAAGTGTCTTAAGTGCATTCCGCATCCCAACCTTCTTTCAACCTTTTAGTCTAAGCCGTCGTCATCTCATGTATGGTTACTGCAGTAGACTCCTCACTGAACTCCCTTTTCCACATTTGCTCCCCTCAGTCTGTTGTGCATACAGTAGCCAAGGGATCCTTTAACAACTTCAGTCAGATCATGGTACTCCTCTTCTCAAAACTCTGCAATGGCTCCTGATCTCACTCAGTGTTCTTAAAAGCTAAAGTTCCTCAAAAACCCTACATAGTTACCCTGCGGCCATTTTATCTCCTACTCCTCTCTCCCATGTGCATTCTGTTCCATCTAAACGGACTGCCTCTCAGTTCCTTCAACATGACAAACTCTTTGCTATCTCAGGGATTTCGTGGAATCTATCTTTTGGAAAAGCTCGTTACCCCCTGGCTCTTACCTATCTTCTGGGCCCAGCTCACTTGTCCATTCTTTGATCCATTCAATTTATCTTCCATAGCATCCTGTTGGCTTCCTTCATGGCATTTACTAGTTTTTCATTCTATATTGTGATTAATGTGATGTCTAACTCCACCACTAGAATATAAGCTTAATGATGGCAGACATCATGCATGTTCTTGCTCACTGTTATCTCCTTAGAGCCTAGTAAAGTGTCAGGTGTATGGTATGTACTCAGTAAATGTAACCAATGACTCTCTACCCAATGTGAGGTACAAGTAATGCACCCCTAAAGCCTGCAAGCTACATGTAGTCAGTGTGCACATTCCATTGAGTGTTTATTTCTCATGAGCTATTATTAAATGCATAGTACATTTCAATCAGTGGTGTCTATGAATAAAGGGGATATGGCATGCAAAGTCACCTTAAAGTAATGCAATGGTTACAGGTCAGCAGGACTTGAATGTAACCTGATAGTAACACATCAAACAAAAGAATGTGTTCTTACGAGGGCTGTTTGGGTTATTAGTTCTAGAAGCTTAGCAAAAGATGTCCTAGTGATAAACATATTACTCACTATAAATTAGCACACTGGCCTCTGATTTTATAAGTTAGTGTCTGTGGATGTGTTTAATATGAGTTTGCCTTTGAGAGATGAATACATTCAATTTCAAGGGGGCTGATAAAACATAAAATCAGCTTTCAGAGTCTACAAAATTGAAGTCCAGACATTCAACCTACCTTGGTAATTAATCAAGATAATGTTACTCTGATAGAATGCTTAACATCGGATTCATCCTGGTACTGTGGGATTCAGTGTATGGAATATCATCAATCCTTGAACTTTAACTGAGGCTGCTACTGTTTGGAATTTAAGGCAAACATGCAGTAGGATACAGAAAAATGCTAAGCAGATTTAGAAGAGTTTTGAGGGGAAAACTCCTTCAAAATTGAGCGTGATTACTCAAAATTATTCCACATTGCAGTGAAATGTTTATATTATAGAGTTCATATTATTATAAATCAGGCCATTTTAAGATAAATAACATATACTATTTCTTTATCTTTCACTCTCCTGTTTTGAATCACATATTATACCATTAAAGTTCTTTGATCTTCTTGACTTGATAGGTAGTTCTTTTCTTCTATGGTTTTCGTTTTCACTTTTCTTCCTTGTGAGATTTGCTTAGCAACTCATGAGATCTCTCTCTCTCCTTTCCTCCTCCCTTTTTCTCCTGTTTTCTCTTTTCTTTTTCTTCCCTGAAGCTTTTATCCTTAGCTGAGCTTACAAGTAAGAAGTCTGAATAGCTGCTTATGAAGTAGTATTAGAACAATGTCAGCAGGTCCCTCTGCTCCCAAAGAAAACTGCTGACCCTCCAAAGAAGAACATTGTGGTGTGGCCATTTGGGTACATTTTGCTGTGGACATGTTGGTACTTTGTATGATATTGCATCTTTATTCTGAGAAAAAAAAAGCTTTCATTTTTTTCCCTCCCGAGAAAAATACAGGTCTCTGATCTTTATTAGGAAAAACTTTTAAAGTAAAGGATGGCCATTTGTTTGGAAACTGTAGCAAAGATGGCTGTCTGTGTGTTTCAGTTATTTATTGCTGCATAACAAACCACTCCAAAACTTAGTGACTTAGCACAACAACCATCTTATTATTTCTCATAATTCTTTGGATTGATTGGTTCAGTCTGGTGATTCTTCTGCTGGACTTTCTTGGGATCTCTCACACAGCTGCAGAAGGATGATGGTTGGGGATAAAACATACAAGATGTCTTCACTTACATAGTCTGGTACCTTGGTGGGGATTACCATCAGGATTGCTGCACTTCTTACCTGATGGCTCAGCACGTCAAAAAGCACAACAACAGAAGCTGCAAGGCCTTCTTAAGATTTTGTTCCAGAACAGGCACAGGGTCACTTCTGCTATATTCTGTTGATTAAAGCAAGACACAGGGCAACTCAGATTCAGTGTTGGAGAGGGCTACACAAAGGCATGCGTTGTTCATTTGGAGCCATCTCTGGAGATTACCATACTGGGCAACAAAATTTATGTCCCCTCAGGTGTTACTGGACAGTTGCTGACCAGCCAGAAACTATATTTTCCAGAATCCATTGCTTCTAGTTGTGACCATTGACTAATTCGTGCAATGGAATGGGAGTGAAAATGATGTATATCACTTTAGGGTCAAGGATTTTATGAAATAGATGTGCCTTTTCTATCCTCTTTCCCTTTTTCATTGGCTGGATGCAAATAATAAGGCCTTGAGGATGACAGAGGCAAGTTAGAAGGAGCCTGGGGCCTTGCGTGATTGCATGCAGGAAAGCTGTCAATAAAACCGATACAGTTACTTTGCACTATTATGTGAACAAGAAATAAAGTTATATCGTGTTAAGCTTCTGAAATTTTGGAGTATTTTTGCTACCACGGTCTAGGATTACCTGACTAACAAAGAAATGTGGTATTTGATGAAGGCTAATTGGTACTGTCATGCTAAATATAAGAATACCAGATACCCAAGTTTTCATGCCTAATTTGTGCTGACACTATAATGCAGATCATAAAAGTTTCAACTATTTAACTCATAGAGGGAAGGCAACATTTACCTCTGTTGACTAAGGAAATTTCCCATTAATTCATGGTCATAACCAATTAATATTTTCCCTTTTATTTATAGTCAATATTTGTGCTGAATTTCTGTTAATACCTTGTGAACTAATATGAAAACCACTGAAGAGTTGCATAAAGCATGTCAGACACTGTAGGTATACTAAAAGAGCTGTGTGTTAGTGTAAAAATACTATCACAAACACCAAAATTTATGGAACGTTACCATCAAAATCTGGGCATAAAAAAAGTTTCATCACTTAAAAATAATTTTTTATGGATACAAATTTGAGGATAAGTTATACTGGACAATGTGAAATGACGATAGAAAAGTACACTGGCATTCAAAATAGCTAGTGTCAAAAGAACCACAACAGAATAGCAGACTCAAACTCATCATGTGCCTGCCATAATGCCTGATATTCCTAGTATCAAAGTCTCACAGGATTGGGAGGAGCCAAAAAGTCATACAGTTAACATTGGTTCTGGTGTTAAAACCATAACAAATTGGATTGGGATAAATGCAATTCAAGATCCTGCAGAGTGGAGAATAAGCAGGCTCAGATATCACACCTGGGACTAAAGTTCTGCAGGTGTGTTAAGCTCCCTTGATTTTGAGGAACAAGGAAGCACTCAAGATATCTTACATAATTAGAGTTTATTGTAAGAATATAGACTAGGAGTAACTTCCCTGGACTAACAGATAGCTGTCACTCAGTATCAAAGGAAGCTGCTCCAAGGATTGGGTTTTCTTGTCACACACTTAGCTGAAACTATTCATGGATCTCCACTTCAGAACTCTGTTATTAACTGGACTCTGCTACTTTCTCAGTCTTGGCTTCTCTTTTTTTCCTATTACCAGAAGAGTCTATCTGACAAACCCCGCATCCCCAACCTCTGTATCTCTGCCCATATGCTCAGCCCTCTCCTGGTATGATGGATGACCCATACAAGCTCCTAACTAAAGCCAAACCCTCCATTTCTGCAGTCAATCTCACCCCTTCTTGTCTACTCAAAGACAACACTCCACCAGTTTTCTCTTTCTACCTTTCATCATCAACTTTTCTCCTCTCAACTGGATCATTCCTGTGAGCATAAAAACATGTTGTCATTTCGTCATTCTTAAAAGCTAAACAAAACAAAAACCTTGGCCCCACATCCATCTCTAGACACTGTTCCATTTTTCCGCTCTCTTTTATAACAAAACTACTTGAAAAAAGTTGCCTGTGCTCACTGCCTTCATTTCTTCTCTTCATGTTTCCTCTTGAACTTACTCAAATCGGAATTTCATCCTCACCACTCTACTAGTACAGCTATTATCAATGTCAAAGACATTCTCATTGATTTCAATGGTCAATTATCATTCCTCATTATATTTGACCTATCTGTAGCATTTGATGCAGTTCATGATGTTTTCCTCCTTGAAACACTTCAACCTGGATTTCAGGACCTATGCTTTTCTGGTTTTCCTTCTACCTTACTGGCCACTCCTTGTCTATTTCAATTGCTAATTCCTCCACATCTCCTACCCCTAAGTATTGGACTACCCTGGACTAAGTCCTCAGATCTTTTCTCTCTCTGTACTTATTCTTTCTTGACTTATCCAGTTCCATGGCTTAGAATATCATCTATATGCCAATGATTCCCAAATTTGTATCTCCAGCCCAGAACCTCTTCCCTAATTGCCGGACTCATGTAGCCAGTGGCCTTCTTGGCATCTTCACATGAAGAGCTAATGGCATCTTAAACGTAATACCTCTGTTATGGAGTGAACATTTGCCACCCCCCCCCCCCAATTCATATGTTGAAACATAATCCCCAATGTCATAGTATTTGGTGATGAGGCTTTTGGGAGTTGATTACATTATGAAGGTGGAGCCCTCATGAATGGGATTAGTGCCCTTATATAAGAAACCTCTGAGAGCTCCCTCACTGCTTCTGCCTTGTGAGGACACAGTAAGAAGACAGCCATCTGTGAGCCAGGGAAGTGGACCCTCACCTGATACCAAATCTGCTGGTGCCTTGATCTTGGACTTCCCAGCCTATAGAACTGTGAGAAATAAATTTCTGTTGTTATAAGCCACCCAATCTATGATATTCTGTCATAGCAGCCTGAACAGACTAAGACAAAATCTAAAACAGAACTCCTGATGTTCTCCCCCAAATTTGACTAATCTACAGCATTTTTTAAAGTCAAGAAACGGCAAGCCCATTATTCTAGTTGCATAAGCCAGAATCTTGGAATTATTGTCAACTCTTGTTTTTCTTTTCTCACGTTCCACATCCAATATGTCAACAAATCCTGTGGCTCTACTGCCAATTAAAACCAAAATTCAACTACTTCTTCCCATCTTTGGACCATTCTGGTCTGAGCTTTTACCACCTTCCTTCTCGATTACTGTAATAGCCTGCTAACTTGTCTCCCTTATTTCATCCTTTCTCTCTATAATATATTCTCATTGTAGAATCCACGGTGGTCTTTTTAAACATTAAGTCAGATCATATCAGTCTCTTGCTCCAAAGCCTCCAGTAGCTTACCATCTCACTCAGGGTACAATGGCCTGTAAGACATCTGTTACCTCTCCTAAAAATAAATTTTTCATCTCCTCACGTACTACTTCCACCTTACTCCACTCCAGCTTTCTTGATATCTCTTTTTATTTACTTTCTTTGATTGAGTTTTATCCATAGCTTTTATCATCCTCTGCAATGTTATTTTACCCAATTATTTATTTTGTCTTCTTCCCATTAGACAATGAACTCTGCAAGCTCAAAGATCCTTGTTTTTTTTTAGTTCACTATTGCATCCCCAGTACCTACAATAGTGCCTGGCACACAACAGCTGATTTATAAATATAAGTATTTGTTGAGTGAATGTATAAGCTACCAAATGGCTGTAAATGTGGGATTTTTTCAGTTCCTATTCTGAGGATGAGGGTCTGGTTGGTCTAGTGAATTATCATTGCACCCTCATACATCACTGGTTAATCTATATTTATTGGTTGCTTCCGAGTCAGGGCCTACTCTTAATCTGAACAATGGGTAGAGGCTAGAGTTTTTTTTTTCCCCCAGAAGTGGCCTGTGGTCAGATTCTGTCTATTGCTCTGAGATGAGATGAAGATAGTTATATACATTTGGTTGTGTCATGGAATGGATGCTCTGGAGGAAGATGGGCTTAATGTATTGCCCTGCAAGATTTCAGGTTATAATCTCAATTTCTAGGTCAGTTTATATGTTGTTAATTCCCACTTACTTACACTTGAGGATGTGTTTTTAACTATATAGATTAGGAAATTATCAAGTGTATATGGAGCTTGGGGTTACAAGCCATGTGACCTCAGAAAAATCACTTAACCTCTGATCTTCAGTTTATCTATAAAATAAAGGATAATCACAGCATTTCCCTCATAGGATTGTTATGAGGATTAAATGAGAATGTATATATAGCTTAGCACATTAATATTATTGTTAGTTGTAATAGTATTATTATGACTTGGGGCCGAGTTCTAAGGGTAAGAATACCTCCATTCTAGGAGAAATATGGGTTTATTAATATATCCAGAGTCAGTATGGTTTATTAGATTTGTTATCATCTCCAGAGTCCCATTGACTTCACAGAGGGCACGTGAGTTTTAAATACATGCCGGACAAAATTTGAGGTGTGATTTGTAAGTCTAATAAAATTTTGATTTTATCTTGTGGATTTTTTTCATAGTCTCCACTTAACCATTCTTCCAGGAGAAAGATTGTTTGATCAGTTTGTGTCCTAAAAGGTAATGTCTTTTAAGAATTTGGACCATATCTCTTGACTTTATATTCCCAGTGCCTGGCCTTTGTTTGATGAGTGCAAAAGAAGAAATAGTTGCGTCTTTGGTCTGTGAGTGTGTGAACTGGAACAAGAAGTGATTTATGTGTTACTATGAGTGAGAACATGTGATGATGTTAGCATTTGTGTGTGACTTTTTTTTTAAAGATTGGCACCTGAGCTAACAACTGTTGCCAATCTTCTTTTTTTTTTTTTCCTGCTTTTTCTCCCCCAATCCCCCCAGTACATAGTTGTATATATTTTAGTTGTGGGTCCTTCCAGTTGTGGCATGTGGGACGCTGCCTCAGTGTGGCCTGGTGAGCGGTGCCATGTCCATGCCCAGGTTCTGAACCAGCGAAACCCTGGGCCGCCAAAGCAGAGCACACAAACCCAACCACTCGGCCACAGGGCCGGCCCCTTGTGTGTGATTTTATGTGTTGTATGAAATTAGGCAATAGCCTCTGTGGGGAAGTGAGAGTGTTTATTTTGTTTCCTGGACTCAGTAGATGCAGCAGTTAAGTACCTAGCACCTGGTAGGCCCTGAATAAATACTTCTTGAATGAAGGAAGTGTTGGAAGCTGTGTCAAAAAGTAGATGTGGATTTGTTGTCAGCCAGAACAACCTACACGCTCTGGGACTGTGGAGAAGTCACCTAACTTATTTAAGATTTGGGTTCCTCATAAGTTAAAAGAGGGGTACTAATAATATCTATCTCATGGGGCTGTGGTGGAGATTGAAGAATAAAGCGTGCAAAGAACTTAATGCAATGTTTGGCAGAAAGTAAAGATTCGATAAAAGTTAGTTGTAACTGCTGCTTCTGCTGCTATTATCAGCATAATGCCTGTATAGTCCAGGGTAAATATCTGTGGTTTTGGCTTTTTTAGGATGGAATCTGTTGGGAAAATGCTAGGCTATGCTACACTAACAAATTAGCTCTGAAATCTTAATGATTTCACATAAAAGGTTTTATTTCTTGCACATGTAAGTATAATGGAACTTGGCAACTCTCCTGGGCAGTTCTACACCATGAAGTGACTTAGAAGTCAGACTCTCCATTTTCTGGCTCCATCACTGAAACATGTGTCCTACACAATGAGGCAGGGGAAGAGAGCTGGAGGAGTATGCAGAGGCTTTTAAATGCTTGAGCCTGGAAATGGTACACGCCACTTCTGCTCATATTTCATTCACTAAAACTAATTTACATGCTCCTCCTCTCTTACTGTAAGGGGAATGAGCAGTGTATTCTATGCACCTGCGAAGGACAACTGGCTATGGATGTGCTCCATCAATCTTTTCCACACAGGCTATGCTATTATGGGGCAGTCATTAACGGATCGCTTATTAATTGATGATTAATGACTATAATTAGCATCTTGTAAAAATGTGTGAATGATTTTGATTATTGTTGCAACTGTTCTATGAAAACTTGCCTGACCTTCAGGTCTGAAGCTAAGATTTCAGTGTTCTATTAATATGACTAGAGAGGACATCTTAACCTCCTGTCTAGGGCTGCGACATTTGTGTAGACTGAGCGATGAACAACTGAGTGTCCAGAGATTGACTTTCATATACACTTACAATTTTTGGCCTCTGCATATTCTTTACTTGCTTGCCAGCTTGTTGATACATTTAAAAATATTTTCTTCATGTTCTATTCATCTAGCATTATTAGTTATTTTCAGTGGGACGTTCAATTAGGACATCTAATCTACCATATTACTAGTCCCCAAAGATTTCGCATAGATTAACATTCAAAGAAATGTGAGATCGCAGGAAAAACACAAAACGCACAAAAAATTAAGGCACCACAGGCAAAAGTCACCTTGAAATGGAAGAAGATTCAGAAACAAAAAGCTTTAGATGTTAGTATTATCAGATACCAAAACTAAAAGTATATTTATTATATTTAAACATATGAGATTAAAAATATGATCATAAGCTTATAAAAGTTATCAGGAAGCTACAAAAACAATGAAATAATATATAGTAATAAAAATATAATTGAAATTTAAAACTCAATATATTTAATTAATGCATGTAAATTAAATTAATATATTTAATTAACAAATTAAAAGATAGATGTGAAGAAATTATTGACTTTTCCTTTGGGTAATAGTGGACAAGGTAATTCATACCCTGTCTCTTTCAAGATTATATTTATATTTAATCCACCTTTTAAAATTGTCTTCTGAAAAGCATATAAGAGCTGTAAAAGATAATAAAGAATTACTAGGGAAAGACAGGGGAGAAGACAGAAGAACAAGGAAGTAGGCCTGCCATTCAAGAACCCCCTTTTCCTTGGGACAGTTTGCTGGCTTGGAATGGATAACTGAGGTGCTGTGTCTTTTTCTATAGTCCTGTAGGTCAAAGGGATGAAAGTTGGGATATAGAATCTAGCAAAAGTGGGTGTGTGGCCAACTGCTCCATGCTTTAGACTGAGGGTTGGCAAACTTTATCTGTAAAGGGCCAAAGGGTAATATCTTTGTAGGCCACGTATGGTCTCCAACTCATCTTCTCCTTTGATTTTTTTTACAACCCCTTAAAATGTAAAAAATGTTATTAGCCCATGGTGGTACAAAATCAGTCTACCAGGTGGTTTTGGCTTGCCGGCAATATTTTATCTGTGGGCTGCAGTTTGCTGACCTCTCCTTTAGGCTGAGAACATGGAAAGAAGCATCCTAGGAGTAATGGTAAACTGGAAGAAGAATGGCACTTGCACAGACTGCAACCAGCTTTATGTTACCTTGACAGCCCAGAAAATCTCAAATCCTAAAATTGGATTAAAGCGGTCCCAGGTTCAAGTGATCCAAAGCACCTGGCAGAACAAATGAAAAACTTCTCTAGAGGAAGATATCATCATCTCCCCCCCAAAATTAAGGTCTACATATAATTTTTCAAATGTATTATTCAATACCCAATGAAATAGACAGGAGAAAACAAAACAGTCGCAACATAAAACAGCAGAAAGGATAGAAAATAGAAACAGGACTCCAATATTCTTACATTTCAAGGTGGTTTCTCACCATAAGGATTCATATAGTTAAAACTTAATACATTCCTTTAGATGGTACCAACTTAATCCCTGCAGAGGACTGAAAAGTATAAAAAATGATACAGATTTTAAAGAGAACCAAATAGAAATTCCAGAACAGAAAAAAAAGCCAGTTTGTGAAATCAAGTTCTACAATTGTTAGATTTAACAGCTGAAGAGAAAATTAGTGAGTAAAATAGATAATAATTCACAATGAATTATCCAAAATGAAACAAACAAAAAGGATGGAAAATATAGAAGAGATGGTAGGAGAAAGAGGACACAGCAAGAAGCTTGAATATATATTTAAAATTGGTGTCCAACAATGAGAATGGGATAAAGCAATATTTGATGAAATAATAGCTGAGAAGTTTTCAAAACATACAATGAACATAAAGGCATAATAAAGATTTCAGAATAAGAAAAACAGGGAATTCTCTATGAGCAGATTTACAATAAAGGGTAATATAAATAATCCCCAATGGAAAAATTATCCAATGGAGATGTTGAGATGTAGGAGAGAATAAATCTACATGAACATTTTAAAGCAAGTATAATAACAATGTTAATAGCGTATAACATATATATAAGTGAATGAAGCGGAAACTTTAGTATAGAATCCGCGCACTGTCCCTGAAGAAGTAAAAATACTCATTTAGCAACAGAGTGTAATTTGAGCAACAAAGGCAAGCTATCAAAGACTGCATATAGCATAGCTTTATTTATAGAAAATTCAAAATATGCAAAATTAAACAACATATTGTTTAGAAGACAAACATGTGGCTAACCAATAATGAAATCCTCTGAACGATGAACACAACATTCAGGGTATGGCTATCTTTGACCGGGGGAGGGGTGTGAAAACAGGGCAGGTCATGCCGGGAACATCAGTGTCCGTGATACTTAAAGCGGGTGGTGGACAGTGCTTGTCAGATCATTATTCATTGTATATGTATCATAAACGTTTTGTGTCTACTCAATCAATATTACTAAAAACAATGAAAGAGAAAGAGAAAGTAGGTTTATAATGTCTTGTGATCTAAGAAGTAATTTAGAAATAGTAACACACCAAGGAGAAAAAAAACTAAAGCCCAGCAAAAGTGACAAGAACTCCTCTGAGCCTTAGAAAGTTAGCAGAAAATAATTAAGCCCAAAAGATAATATAGCTATTAACAGAAAGTCATAAGACAGTGTAAATACTGATAAAATAAATTATGTTAACACACTAGAAAGTAATAAGTGTCTAGGAACAAAAATTATTTTGCTATCAAAATGTTATGTATAATTTTATTTTTAAATGTATTTTATGCATAAATATTATATATTTGTAAATATTTTAAAATTTTATGTTTATATGTTTTATTTCTAATGTATTTTAATATATATTATATATAAATTTATATAGTATTATTGTATATACATTTATAAATAACTAGCAATATTACATGTAATGAGCCTCCATATACTCATCACTCAGATTAAAAAAGTATCAAGATCTTGCAACATTTATTTCATCATCTCTCCACATTGCCTTTTATGTTGCTGAAGTAAGGTGGATTATTAAGATATGAGAATTGAAAAGATACTGTAAAAGAAATAAGAGAATCCCAAAGAAAATTTGAGCAATCAAAGGTTTGTTATTGCAGTGGAAAGTTTTGCAAAAGCAGTTGGAGAGCTGATGTCGCATCTCTTAGAGTTTGTGTGTAGGGTGAGATTTAAAAACTAAGATTCAAAAGAGATTTGGTCAAAGGTATTGGAGTTGGAGGGCAAGGAGCAGTAAGACAAGATCCTTGCCCTGAAGAAGCCCACCGTGGGTGAAAACAAATAACCCTGCTACAATGTGGCGGTATAGTGTTCACTGTGAGTGGTGGGAATTTAGTGCTAAGGGAGCAGAGAGGAAGGTATGGGAAATCTCTCCTAGGGTTCAAGAAAACAGCACACAGCCTATTGGAACCATACCTTGAAGGATGGGCAAAATCTTCCCAGGTAGAGAAAAGCAGGAGAGGACAGATCCATCAAGACAGAGCAGGCAGAATATCTCTCTACACTCCACACTAGTACGTCAAGTTTCATAACCCTTTCCCTCATCAGCCCCAAGCCCTACCATTAAGCTAAAGTCTCCAGAAGAGTCCAGCAGAAAGTCATATAATGCAAAGTGTGAGTTAGAGAAGCAGGTCAGTTGCTGTGACATCGCATGTGACAGGACATGGCCACAGGTGGGTCATTTTCAAGAAAGGAGTTGGGGAGTCTGGAAAATGGCAAGTGGACAAAGCTTGGGGTATTGCTGGGTGCAGGGCTTCTGGGTTGTGTGTGAGGACCCCTCAGGAAGAGGTGGCCCAAGAAGAGGAAAGAAAACAAGATAGAAAGCTTTAATTCTTGGTTGGTGCAAAGACTGTTCTGTCTTAGGTGTCCATTAGAATTGCCCTGGAGCTTTAACCTCTGACCCAGCTTTGCCCCAGAGAATTTATTTAATTGATTAGGGCATAGTCATGCATTCAGCATTTTCCAGACTTCCCAGGTGATTCTAATATGCAGCCAGGGTTGAGAACTATCGCTGGGTCTCTCATGTCTCTTCCAGAGTAGTGTAGGGCAAGGGCCTTTTTTTATTCATCACTACGCTCACTGATATGCCTAGTACAATGCTTTATAGTTGGCGATTACTTAGTAAATGTTTTTTAAATATTCAATTTCCAGAGAACATGCTGTAGTAAAATATTTCTGGCTGTCTTTTTGGTGCATGGAGTCATTGTTTTCTTTCAGATGTACACTGGTCAGATATTTTAGTGAGAATGTCTAAAGTAGTACATTAATCAACTCCATACCTTGTTGTGGCAGACACTCTTGATTTACTTTCCAACAGTCATTTTCTCCACCTTTTCTTTTTCTTTGCTGATAGGACCCCAGCCTTGATCAGGGGACAATGTCCCCAGTGTAAACCAATCATGGAATACCAGTTCCACTGGCCATTGACTGGTCTAGGGATACGTATGTGTGACAGTTTTTGGCCACCTAGATTACTGGGGGCCATATATGAAAAATGTTTCTTCCTTTTAGAGAGCTGTATAGAAAGGGTTTTTTATTTTTGTTTTTGTCCTCTTCCCTCCTATTGTGCTTTGAATCTTGTTGTGTGGATGTCTGGAGCTGTAGGAGACATTTTGTGACCAAGAGGCAACAAGCCTGAGGATATGGAAGACAATGATAAAAAGGGCTTGACTTGTGGTTATGTCTTTGAGCACTCAAACAAACCATGGTCCTCTCTTCCATGAGATTTCTTACTGAGTAAACAATAAATATCTTCCTGGTTTAAGCCATTGTTAGTTAGAGTTCTGTTACTTGCAGCCCAAAGCATCACACATTGAACAGCTCCTTTTAAAAAAAAATCAAGATATTTCTTTATTTTCAGAAAATACTCTTTTTTTTTTTTTGAGGAAGATTAGCCCTCAGCTAACTACTGCCAGTCCTCCTCTTTTTTTGCTGAGGAAGCCTGGCTCTGAGCTAACATCCATGCCCATCTTCCTCTAGTTTATACGTGGGACGCCTACCACAGCATGGCTGCCAAGCAGTGCCACGTCTGCACCCGGGATCCGAACCAGCGAACCCCAGGCCGCCAAGAAGCAGAACGTGTGAACTTAACCGCTGCGCCACCGGGCCGGCCCTGAAAATACTCTTTTTTAACGTCATAATTTGCTCATAATAGTAAGGTACTTTTAATCACAATTGTTGAGTTTCTTCAATTTCTTTCTCAGTCTCTCAATCTTTTGTAATCTGTTTATAATAGTAGTTCAGTTTCACTGAAGAAAAGTTTCATAATCCAGAGAAACATAAAAAAAGAAAATTAAAAGGGAGAGTGATCAAAGATGGCGGCATGAGTAGTCTTCTTTGTCTCTCCCCCTTCAAATCTACAACTAATTGGACATTCATCACTTAACAAAGCATATCCATATAGCATCTCAGGACGCCTGATAGACCCATGCTGCTATACATCGGAAGGCGGACGGACTTCCCTCCGGGAGGAGGTGGAGATAGGTGAAAACTCTGAACCGACCCTGACCCCCGAACAGCCTGCAAGTGGCTTTCTTCCAGCGGATGCCCCTAGAACATCGCCACACACCAAGGGCAGGAGGGAGCACACACCAGAGGAGCGACGGTGGAAACAGGTGACCAGAGCCCTACCTAAGCCCCCCACAATTACACCTAAGCCTAGAGGGAAGCTCAAGAGTTACACACTGGAGGGGTGGGGAAAACCCCTACCCGCCATTAGCGGAGAAGCCCCACCTAGCATCCACAATGCCGGGAGGCTCCCAGAGAGAATTCCCAACGGGGCAGCAGCCCACCAGCTGCCGCCGCCAGTCTCACAGACTGTGGCTGTCGCCCGATCCGGGCTCAGGACTACCAGAGATCTCCTGGGAGAGGACTGGGGCTGGGTGGAGCTCCAGCAGCTGGCTCCGTGGCCCGGGGAGGAAACTCCATAGTTCCCTCTGGGCAGCAGGCAAAGTCTCTACCTGCCATTAGTGGAGAGGCCCCACCCAGCATCCACAATGCCGGGAGGCTCCCGAAGAGACTCCCAAACGGGGCGGCAGCCCGCCAGCTGCCGCCGCCAGCCCCACTGACTGTGGCTACCACCTGGGCGGGGCTCGGGGCTACCAGAGATCTCCTGGGAGAGGACTGGGGCTGGGTGGAGCTCCAGAGGCCGGTTCCGCGGCCCGGGGGGAAAACTCCAGAGTTCCATCCGGGCAGCAGGCAAAGTCTCTACCTGCCATTAGTGGAGAGGCCCCGTCCAGCATCCACAATGCCGGGAGGCTCCAGGAGAGAATCCAAACAGGGCGGCGGCCCGCCAGCTGCTGCCACCGGCCCCACTGACTGCAGCTATTGCCTGGTCAGGGCACAGGGCTACTGGAGATCTCCTGGGAGAGGTCTGGGGCTGGGTGGAGTTCCGGCGGCTGGCGCCATGGCCTAGGGGAAACTCTGGGCTTACGGCCTGGCAGCAGGCATAGCCTCTACCCGCAAATAGCAGAGAGGCGCCACCCAGCACCCACAACACCGGGAGGGTCCCGAAGAGGAGAATCCCAGGCATGGCAGCAGCCAGCCAGCTGCCACTGAACTCAAGGTCTCTGGCTATCCCCCAGACAGGGCAAGGGGCTCCCCAAGATCCTGGGGGAGAGGACTGGGGCTGGGTGGAGTTTCAGCGACCCAGCTCCATGGTCCAGGGGGAAACTCTACAGTCTCACAGCAGCCTCAGCAAAAGCCTCTGCACAGCACTAGTAGAGAGCACCCACCCGGCAATCACAAGGCTGGAAGACCCTGGGACAAAAGTAGCATAGCTAGGTGAGCTAACCAGAGACTGCAGAAGATGCCCATAGCTCTGCTGTGACCCATAGTGGACAAGTGAGACTTTGTGGGCGCTGACAGTAACAGAGCTGCAAGTGTAAGTGATCCTGCCCCTGGCTGCTGGGAAAGCCCATAACACCACTGCAGACCCTAAGGAGGGAGCATGTCTAGGAGGTCTGCAACAGTAGGCACCAGCAGCCTGAAGCCCCCTTGTGACGGCCCCCACAGCTGAAGAGGGAAACCACAGGACCACTGTGACTACGAGGAGGGGCCCAGGCCCAGTTAGCAACAGCTGATAGGGTTCCTGGTTGGTGTAGTATAAAGAGCTGCTCCCCCACCACACCAGTGGAAACAAGTGGAAGCAGTAACTAAACTCTATCTCTATGTGGAGGCACAAATCTACACCATCAAGCAATACGAAAAATATATTAAATCTCCAGAACAGAAGGAAAATGACAAATACACAGAAAACAATCCCAAAGACAATGAAATATATAACCTAAATGATGATGACTTCAAAACAGCCATCATTAAAAAACTCAATGAGTTAAAAGAGAATTCAGGTAGACAACTCAACGAGTTCAGGAGCTATGTCACAAAAGAGTTCGATACTATAAAGAAGAACCAAATAGAAATACTGGAAATGGAGAACACAATAGAGGAGATTAAGAAAAATCTAGACGCACTGAACAGTAGGGCCGATAATATGGAGGAAAGAATCAGCAATTTGGAAGACAGGAATATAGAAATGCTGCAGGCAGAGGAGGAGAGAGAACTAAGACTAAAAAGAAATGAAGAAACTCTCTGAGAATTATCTGACACAATTAGGAGATGCAAGGTAAGGATTATAGGTACACCAGAAGGAGAAGAGAGGGAGAAGGGGTCAGAAAGCCTATTCAAAGAAATAATGGCTGAGAACTTCCCAAACCTGGGGAGAGAGATCGGAACTTCATGTGACAGAAGCCAATAGATCTCCAAACTTTATCAATGCAAGAAGACCAACCCCAAGGCATATAGTAGTGAAGCTAGCAAAAGTCAACGACAAGGAGAAAATACTAAGGGCAGCCAGCCAGAAGAAGTTAACCTACAAGGACCCCCCATCAGGCTATCAGCAGATTTCTCAGCAGAAACTTTACAGGCTAGAAGAGAGTGGAATGATATATTCAAAAATCTGAAGGACAAAAACCTGTAGCCAAGAATTCTTTACCCAGCAAAAATATCCTTCAAATATGATGGAGAAATAAAAACTTTCCCAGATAAACAAAAATTAAGGGAGTTCATTGCCACAAAACCTCCTCTTAAAGAAATGCTCAGGAAAACCCTCATTCCTGAAAAATCAAAAAAAGGAAAGGGGCTACAAAACCAAGAGCAAAGGAGATAAGTAGAAGGACAACAATAGAGAGTAGCAGCTCTCCATTAGAACCGATTAAACCATGGGATGAGAAACAAAGGAAATTGAAGAGAACTGGAAAACAAGACATAAAATGGCAGCGGTAGGCCCCCACATTTCAATAATCACTCTAAATGTAAATGGATTGAACTCTCCAATCAAAAGACACAGAGTGGCAGGATGGATCAAAGAACAAGACCCAACAATATGCTGCCTCCAGGAAACACATCTCAGCCCCAAAGACAAACACAGACTCAGAGTGAAGGGATGGAACACAATACTGCAAGCTAATAATGAACAACAGAAAGCGGGTGTCACTATACCAATATCAGACAAAGTAGACTTCAAAGCAAAACAGATAAAGAAAGACAAAGAGGGACAGTATATAATGATAAAAGGTGCTCTCCACCAAGAAGACATAACACTTATAAATATATACGCACCCAACACAGGAGCACCAAAATTTGTAAAGTAACTCTTAACTAAAAGAAGACATCAACAACAATACAATAATAGTAGGGGACCTCAACACCCCATTAACACCAATGGATAGAACATCCAGACAGAAAATCAACAAGGAAATTATAGAATTAAATGAAAAATTAGACCAGATGGACTTAATAGATATATACAGAACACTTCATCCAATAACAGCAGGTTGCACATTCTTCTCAAGTGTGCATGGAACATTCTCAAGGATAGACCATATTTTGGGAAACAAAGCAAGCATCAATAAATAAAAGAGAGTTGAAATAATATCAAGCATCTTTTCTGATCATAATGCTATGAAACTAGAAATCAACTACAAGAGTAAAGAAGAGAAAGGTGCAAAAATGTGGAGACTAAACAACACGATACTGAACAAACAATGGATTATTGAAGAAATTAAAGGAGAAATCAAATATTATCTGGAAACAAATGAAAATGAGAACACGTCATACCAAATCATTTGGGATGCAGCAAAAGCAGTCCTAAGAGGGAAATTCATTGCAATACAGGCTCACCTCACTAAACAAGAAAAAGCTCACATAAGCAACCTCAAATGACACCTAACAGAATTAGAAACAGAAGAACAAACAAAGCCTAGAGTCAGCAGAAGGGGGGAAATAATAAAAATAAGAGCAGAAATAAACGATATTGAAACAAAAAAGACAGTAGAAAGGATCAATGAAACAAAGAGTTGGTTCTTCGAAAAAATTAACAAAATCGACAAACCCTTAGCCAGACTCATCAAGAAAAGAAGAGAGAAATCTCAAATAAATAAAATTAGGAATGAGAGAGGAGAAATCACAACAGATACAAAAGAAATAAAAGGGATCATAAGAGAATACTATGAAAAACTATATGCCAACAAATTGAACAACCTAGAAGAAATGGACAAATTCCTAGACTCTTACAACTCCCCAAACTGAATCAGGAAGAAATGGAGAATCTGAATAGGCCAATCACAAGTAAGGAAATAGAAACGGTAATCAAAAACCTCCCCAAAAATAAGATTCCAGGACCAGATGGCTTCTCTGGAGAATTCTACCAAACATTCAAAGAAGATTTAATACCTATCCTTCTCAAACTATTCCAGAAAATTGAGGAAGATGGAGTACTCCCCAACACATTCTATGAAGCCAACATCACTCTGATCCCCAAACCTGACAAGGACAACACAAAGAAGGAGAACTACAGGCCAATATCACTGATGAACATAGATGCAAAAATCCTCAACAAAATTCTGGCAAACCAAATGCAGCAATACATCAAGAGATTATACACCATGATCAAGTGGGATTTATACCAGGGACACAGGGATGGTTCAACATCCGCAAGTCAATCAACGTGATACACTACGTTAACAAAATAAGAAACAAAAACCACATGATCATCTCAATAGATGCAGAGAAAGCATTTGACAAGATCCAACATCCATTTATGATAAAAACCCTCAATAAAATGGGTATTGAAGGAAAGTACCTCAACATAATAAAGGCCATATATGACAAACCCACAGCCAACATCATACTCAACAGACAAAAACTGAAAGCCATCCCTCTGAGGACAGGATCAAGACAAGGGTGCCCACTTTCACCACTCCTATTCAACATAGTACTGGAGGTGTTGGCCAGAGCAATTCGGCAGGAAAAAGAAATAAAAGGAATCTAAATAGGCAATGAAGAAGTAAAACTCTCGCTGTTTGCAGACGACATGATCTTATATATAGAAAACCCCAAGGAATCCATAGGAAAACTATTGGAAACAATCAACAGCTACCGCAAAGTTGCAGGGTATAAAATCAACATACATAAATCAGTAGCATTTCTATACACTAACAATGAACTAACTGAAAAAGAACTCAAGAACTCAATCCCATTCACAATCGCAACAAAAAGAATAAAATACCTTGGGATAAATTTAACCAAGGAAGTGAAAGATTTATACAATGAAAACTACAAGACTTTCTTGAAAGAAATTGATGACGACATAAAGAGATGGAAAGACATTCCATGCACATGGATTGGAGGGATAAACATAGTTAAAATGTCCATACTACCTAAAGCAATCTACAGATTCAACGCTATCCCAATCAGAATCCCAAGGACATTCTTTACAGAAATTGAACAAAGAATCCTAAAATTCATATGGGGCAGCAAAATAACGCGAATTGCTAAAGCAATCCTGAGTAAGAAAAACAAAGCCAGAGGCATCACAATCCCTGATTTCAAAACATACTACAAAGCTACAGTGATCAAAACAGCATGGTACTGGTACAAAAACAGGTGCACAGATCAATGGAACAGAATTGAAAGCCCAGAGATAAAACCACACATCTATGGACAGCTAATCTTTGACAAAGGAGCTGAGGGCCTACAATGGAGAAAAGAAAGTCTCTTCAACAAATGGTGCTGGGAAAACTGGACAGCCACATGTAAAAGAATGAAAATTGACCATTCTTTTTCACCATTCACAAAAATAAACTCAAAATGGATCAAAGACCTAAAGATTAGGCCTGAAACAATAAGTCTTCTAGAAGAGAATATAGGCAGTACACTCTTTGACATCAGTTTCAAAAGAATCTTTTCGGACACTATAACTCCTCAGATGAAGGAAACAACAGAAAGAATAAACAAATGGGACTTCATCAGACTAAAGAGCTTCTTCAAGGCAACGGAAAACAGGATTGAAACAAAAAAACAGCCCACGAATTGGGAAAAAATATTTACAAGCTACTTATCCGACAAAGGGTTAATCTCCATAATATACAAAGAACTCACACGGCTTAACAACAAAAAAACAAACAACCTGATGAAAAAATGGGCAGAGGACGTGAACAGACATTTCTCCAAAGAAGATATAAGTATGGCCAATAGACACGTGAAAAGATGTTCATCATCACTAATCATCAGGGAAATGCAAATCAAAACTACACTAAGATATCACCTTATACCCGTTAGATTGGCAAAAATATCCAAAACCAAGAGTGACAAATGTTGGAGAGGTTGTGGAGAAAAAGGAACCCTCATACACTGTTGGTGGGAATTCAAACTAGTGCAGCCACTATGGAAAACAGTATGGAGATTTCTCAAAAAGTTAAAAATAGAAATACCCTGTGACCCAGCCAGCCCACTACTGGGTATCTATCCTAAGAACCTGAGATCAGCAATCCCAAGAGTCCCATGCACCCCTATGTTCATTGCAGCATTATTTACAATAGCCAAGATGTGGAACCAACCTAAATGCCCAGAAACTGATGATTGTATAAAGAAGATATGGTATATTTACACAATGGAATACTACTCAGCCATAAAAAAGGACAAAATTGTTCCATTCACATCAACATGGATGGACCTTGAGGGTATTATGTTAAGCGAAATAAGCCAGACAGAGAAAGACAAACTCTATATGACTCCACTTATAGGTGGAAGTTAACATATAGACAAGGAGAACTGATCGGTGGTTACCAGGGAAAAGGGGGGATGAGGGGAGAGCACAAAGGGTGAAGTGGTGTACCCACAACATGACTAACAATAATGTACAACTGAAATCTCACAAGGTTGTAATCTATCATAATCTTAATAATAAAAAAAAGACATAAAAAAAGAAAATTAAAAGCACTCATAATCTCAACATCTAGATATACCTGCTGTTAACATTTTGGTTTGTTTCTTTTCAGGATCATTTTGAAATTTCACTTTTATTTTTGTCACAGTTTTATATATTTATATTATATGTTATATATATAACATATATATTTATATATTTGTAGTTTTAAAATCAAATTGTTCTATCAATTCTATAAAACAGCAACCAGCTATCCAGTGTTTCTCAATATCCATAATCATTTCCTAGATGCAGTTAATTTAAACTCTTTGAGCTGTTTCTTGTCATCTTTCTCTCTCCCTATATATCATGTAATATATTTCTTTGTAATTCAGTTTCATATATTATCTTTCACTTCCAAATTTGGACAATAAGCATTTGGCTTTCTTACATATCTTACAGACTTCTCAGCCTAATGCATAGCACCTACTCCATCATTCCAATATTGTTATATTACAATTATATTTAATTCTATAGTCAGTCTTTATGTGATTATTATCATAGAAATTTTAACAATAGTTAAATCATGTAGTATTTTATGGTTATATTTCCTTTCTTATATAACACTCTGGTCTCCATGGATTTAAGAATGATCTTTTTTCTCTCATTTGCTTATAGTACCTATCACTAATGCACCATCTTATTCTCTTAACAGATATGCATAGCTCCTGTCAATAGCTTCCCCCAAAATATTCAAGGAGTAAACTGCAATGTCACATTTCTGAAAAATGCCTACTTTCTCTCTCTTTGTTTTATTGTTGTATATTCTGGAGAAGTCCTCAAATTTATCTTCCAATCTTTCTATTGATCTTTAAACTTTCCGCTACAATATTTTAATTTCCTAAAGCTATTTTTGGGGTATTCATTATAGTATTCTTTTTCATTTCTGTTTTATAATTTTATGTTGTTTTCTGTATCCATTCTGTTTTCTTCGTCTTCCTTTCCAATGTGTTATTCTTTTTGTCGGATCCCCTTTCACACTGGAGCTGTTCCTCAGATGGATGGTGTTACTCAGCTGTCCGCTGATAGCTATAGTGAGTATTTCTGCTCAGGATGCTGTCTTTTCCTTAATTCTCTTCTTTTGGTGTTTTCACCTTTGGCTCTTAGTGGTGTTTCAAAATCCAGAGTTTCTCTAGATCAGCTTCTCCACAGTATACCTCTGTCAGCGTATGTAAGGGCTTCTCAATCAGACTTTCAACCAAGCCTTCTCGTTTTCAGAACCATTCACACCCTGCCATCAGTAATACCTTGTATCTCTAATTTCTGGGTTGTTCAGGGTCGTTTACCCATTTATTATAAAATATATTATAAAGGATACAGATGAACAGTCAGATGAAGAGGTACATACGGTGAGGTCTGGATGAGTCCCAAGCACAGGAGCTTCTGTTCCCATGGAACTGGGGTGTGTGAAGCTCCTGAACAACTCCTTTTTTATGTTTGATAGAAAACTCCACATCCATGAATTTACCTATTTATTTATCTACCTATCTATTTAGATATATGTACTTATTGTGATTTTTTTGATAATGTAGAAAGGTGGAAGAAAAATAGACATCTATCAATAGAAGAGTAGCTGAATAAAATATGGTATGTCTAAATCATAGAATATTATGCAGCCATTAAGAAAAAAATATTTGAAGGGATTTCCACACAGTATTATAAATGAAAATAGCAAGATACAGAAGCCTATGTTTGATATGATCTTATCTTTGTAAACAATCATCAACAGAAAAAAGCTGTATATGAGATGTATACATAGGAATGTGTCTGTATAGAACTATGAGTGTGGAAAAATATGGATGATTGAATTATAGGTGGTTAAAGTGGCTTATCTTCCTGTAAGGAGGGAGTGGGGCTGGGGATCATATGGAGTGAGGGGGAGAAGGGAGAAGTGGAGAGCCAAGTTATAAAAAAAAAGTCATCATCATAATGGAAATATATTTTGTCTGCATCCTATCCGTCTGGCAGATATCAGATTTAGAATTCTCAAGTTTTAATTTCCATTTTGCTATAGCAACAGCCAACTAATGGCAGGACCTTACTGAGGAGTTAATATGGGATAATACCTCAAAATATAGTCTTCTATATTCTTTGGAAGACATTGGCCACATATTAGAGACTTGATCACATAAATAAGGGCTATACATAGTAACTGGGATAATGGTTATGCACATTAGACAAAAAATATGTCAGGTGTATAAATTATGTTCTTTAAATTCACTGGAATTTTTATGACTCAGAATTATTTATTCAGTAGACTAGATAACTAATGAACAAGTTTACTACAAGCCCTGAAACCCTACTCTCCTAGGATCTGGTTCTTTGACTAGATTTGCATGTTTAATATTAAGGAAAGAAAGAAGGAAAATAACATTTAACAACTTGTGTCAAGTCCTTTCTAGTGGCAGTTCCCAGAAGTGGCTTTGGGCACCAATCTCCATAAACCACCCTCAAAGTCACCACATGTAAATATATGATCAAAGGAAATATATTGTGTTTTCTGTGCAGATAGAGCTTCAAGACACATCCCTTACCTGTTTTCCAGTCTGCTCTCGTTAAGTCCCTCTCAGAGGAGAGATTCTGGAGCCTGCCAACAGCACTTCGAGGTACTATTTAATGTAGTCATCATGACCGCTGTGTAAGACTACGTGGCATTCCCATTTTACAGATAAGGAGATAGAAACTCAGAGAGGTCACATAGGATTCAAATTTAGGTCCCCTTACTGCACAGTTGGAGTCCCCCCTGACTACTCTGTATTGGTAAAACTTTGTATTATTATTTGCAAACAACACAAACCACTTCTGGCTGATTAAGGTAGAGAGGGGATTTAATCCCTAGGAATGTTGGAAAATCAGTCTCAGAACTATGCAACCTTAAGCAATGCTCAAAATCAGACCCAAGAATAGACTGAGTAAGGATCCCACCTTACTGAATGCTATAGTTTGGACCACTGATGGTGGGCCACTGAATGATGGATGCTCTCACTAGCGCTGGTGTCTCTGCTACCTCAGCAACTTGATTGTGCTGCAGTTACTCACTGACCCCTGCTTGCAGTTGTCCTCTCCTCACATCACTCCTACATCAAAGTCTCGGCACCTGTTTAGTGATGTCGTGGCATAAAATAGGGGTTTTAAAGCTTCACTATACAATGGGATCACCTGTGATGCTACACACACCACACACACACACACACACACACACACACTCACACTCACGCACCCATGCACGCACGCTTGCACGCTCGCTCCCTCCCTCCTTCACTCCACCACAGAGATGATTCTGATTCAGTTGGTCTGGGATGGGGTCCAGGAAGCCTAGTTTCAGAAGCTCCATAGGTGAATCTAATATGCACCCAGGGTAAAGATCCACTGATCTATTCTGGGTCAATGTTTGATTACCAAACTTCTTTGATAAGAAGCATTACCTGACTACTTGTTAAGGTAACCGTTCCATGGCCTAATCCCAGAGCCGCTAAGTCAGATCCTCCAGAAGAGCCTATATAGTCATTAACAAGAACCTCAGGTGATTCTTTTCATCGGGGGTTAGGAAAGTACTCTTCCATGACAGATGACCATACTCGAACAGCAGGGGAGGCTGGAAAAGCAAGTGTCTGGCGTTTTTAGCCTCTCTAAGGGAGAAGTGGACCTGCCCCTCTCCAAAACTCATGAGATAAGGATTTCCCCATACACTGGAAGGGGGTTCCAATCCTGGACTGGGAGAAAGAATGACAAATGCCTATTACATTCCCTCACAGCTTTGCTACAGAAACCTAGGTTTCTTTAAATGGATTGTGCATTTTCTTCCAAAAACCTTGTTTAGTTGTGTCTAAAACATCAACTCTCTTAGCATACATCCGTGCCGAGAAAACTACGTTACTACTGCTCCTTAAGTTAATCTCTGTCTCTGTACATATAAGAAAAAGGAGAGGGTGCTTGACCTGCGTTGGTGATTAGAGGGGCTATGGCTGAGCTCTTGAATGCTATTCTGGTTCTGATCTTATTTTGGTAGAAAGAAGCTGAACCAGAACTTAGCCCTCAAGAAATATGATAAAATAAACATGATAAAGGCTTGAATATTGCTAGGATAATTAGCATAAAAATGTACTTCAGTTGTTTCCTCAGTGTTGTCATGTCTGAATTATGAACGATATTCAGGAATTAAAATGCCATAGCGTATTGCATTCTTTAAAGATGACTCCTTTGAGGATCTGATATCATCCTTTACTTGTAGTTTAATGTATTTTTCTTATGTTTTCGGGAATGGCCTTTCTACAGAATGCGGTCAGTATCTGTCCAACCGAGTGCACTAATTCCTTACATAGTGTAAGCCAGTGTAAACATTCCAATTTCAACTGCATTTAAACATCAATGTGTTCCTTCACCCGCGAAGAAAAGGCCTTCTCATCTCCACTGCCAGTTAATTAACTTTCTTTATAGTGACATATTTAGGAGGAAAGACCCCTCCCTCTACATTCCTTACACAATTAACCACGTGTTAGAGTGCTGAAGATAGCCTGTGTACAGCACAGTCACAGGACGTTGCCCAAACTAAAAGTTTGGTAACAGTGATAAGGATATGCTACTAAATATTCTCTATCACCAGGGGAAAAAAGCATTGATAACACATATTACGACTTCAAACACTCAAAGCTGTATGTTCTCAGTCAGTGAGTTTATCACAATAACATTTGTTAAAGTTGTTCTCAGTAAATTTTACAGCAGAGCACTCATCATACGTTGCTGTCTAGGGACACTGATGAAGTTACCAGGCAAAAGATTTGATTGAGAAGACACTTTCTCCATACCACCTGTTTAGAAGGAAGGGCCAACTCTAGTATACTAATTAAGGAAAACCCTTCTTTGGTGGGAACACTGGGTCTCTTTGGGTTCAAAACTTTTAATGAAATTGTGCTGTGTGTCTTGACCTCCAGATGGGGCAGGGCCCTAGGCTAGTAAGCAAAAACGTCTCTGCACATCTCGGGCTGAGCAACCAGCATCATTACCACAGTAACAGTACCATTTATTTCATGCTCTTTTGCCAGGGCCAGGTTATTAGTGGTGCCAGTGGAGGTTACACAGGCTCACATTTACCAGCCCAGGTTCCTGGGGTCAAGCAAATTTGGATGACTACTACTGCTATTTAAGGGAAATAAAAGGGGAGAAGTGGTGTGGCTTTTAGTCTGAAAGTGTGTCTGAGAAGGTCGACAGTAGGTGGCACTTATGCCTAGGGTCAAAGGGCACCTGCAGTCACCTAGGAGTAGAAACCTCGAGAGGTCCGTGGTAGTAAAATCTCTCCTAGAGGTCTGCTGTTTATGCTTCAGCCCTCCCTGCTCAGCATCGAGAAGCATTGGCCGCAAGGGATGCTGCCACACTTCTGTTCTGCTTTGGGGAAAAGACCGAATTTAGGCAACAATCTGTTTCTAATGCTTTATTTTGTAATTGGTAATTTACAAAATGATTATGTATAGAGTTTTCACTCACACTGTCATTAAGAAACCTTTGGACTAGGACAGGGGTCTACGTTTTCTCTGTAAAGGGCCAGATAGTAAATATTTTAGACTTTCTGGGCCATATGGTCTCTGTCACAACTACTCAACTCTGCTGTTGTAGAATAAAAGCAATCATGGACAGTATGTAAACAAATGGGTGTAGCAGTTTTTCATAAAACTTTATTTACAAAAACAGACAGCTGGCCTGATATAACCTGTGACACAGTCACACACTCAGTAATCATAATGGCATTGACCTAAGAGTTTTAAGATCTGGGCTCCCGTCCAGGTTCATCACCTACTAGCTGTGCGACCTTTAGCAAGTCAGTTCGCCTTTCTAAGCCTCAGTTTCCACATCTCTAAAATGGCATTACCTGCCTCTACCTACTTCACGTTTCTGTTGAGAGAATAATAAAATAATAATACATAAATGATATTAGTGATTGTTACTATCTATTGAGCACTTACTATGTGCTAGTCATTATGTTAGGCTAGTTACATTCATCATCTAGTTGCGTCTCGTACTGTAAGAGGTTCCATTTGCTATATCCATGACCACTACTAATAATCAAAATTTGTCTTTTTGAGCACTTGCTATGCACCAATATTGTCCTAATTGTTTTACATGAGTTATCTCACTTAATCCTCTCAAGGTTGGTAAGCATTTTTATTATTATTAACTCCACCTTACAAATATTTAGGTCAGAGAATGCCACTATTCTGTTGCAGAATATGCATTAAGGAAGTAGAAGCAACATAGATTAAGACTACTGAGTGAACCTAGACCTTTCATTCTTTTGCTTTCTTATTCTCAAAAAGCATTCTCTCTTGAAATTTAATTGTACTAGGAGTGTGCTCTCCCCTTCACCTCCAGCTTTGAGCATGCCCTAATTTCTCTTTCTCTCCCTCACCCCATTATTGTGTTCAGTGGTTTGCTGATTCTAATGGCTTATGCATGTCCTGGGGCATGTAGCTGAACTATCTGGTGGCTAAGGATTTGAAGCAACAATGGACTGGTAATACCATCAAACTGTGACCGGACAGTTTGCAAGCCCAGGCTTGAAATAAAGGCAGGGTCTGTGGACTGGGTCTACTCTTGGTTCAAGCATAGCTACTGGGTACTCAATTCAGATGTTCTCCTGATCCACTGGCTCCAGCATTTACTCAGTCACAGTCCAAATATGAGGGCTAGTCTCAGATGGAGATCAACTATTTGAACTTGTAACCCAGAACCACTTCCCACTCTCCCCTTTTCCCCAGCATCTCTCCAGGTCACCATTTGCCTCTCTTAATTCACTTCATTCATTCACGTACTCAACAAACATTTATTGAGTACTTGGAATGGAATGAGCCAGATACTGAGCTAGACCCTGGGGATAAAGCAGTGAACAAGATTGAGAGATACTGACCTGAAAGGGCTGACAGTCTAGTGGGAGAGATAGAGAAACAAACGAGTAAAATACTTATGAATTATCCTAAGTTCTATGGAGTTAACGAACAAGCAGCTTAGTTTGAGAAGGAAGATTGGAGGGTGGGGGGAGTTAGGTAGTCATCATGGAAATCCTCTGTAGAGCAAACATTTATGTTGCGAGGTCCAGGAGAGAAGGAGCCAGCAGACAAAGAAAATGGGAAGAGCCTTGCAGGCAGAAGGAATAATATATGCAAAGATTCTGAGGCAAGAAAGAGATTAGAGTTTTTGAAGAATAGCAGGATGCTCAGTGTGGCTGGAGTCGGGTGAAGAAGGGGAAGCTTGGTAGGAGATGAGACTGAGCAGATAGGAAGGGGCTGTGGTCAAGACTTTGGAGTTTACTCTTATCATAATGGAGAGCCATTGGAAGCCATGGAGCAAGATAGTGACAGATCTGGATTGTATTTTAAAAGAAATCACTCTGGATGCTAGGCTGAGAATAGACTGTGGGGACCAGGATGGGAGCAGAGACAATTTAGGATGTAATTTAGGTGAAGGTGATAGTGACTTAGACTAGAGGGGTCATGGTGAAGAGGGGGTGAAACAGAATCAACATATAGATCAACATAGATTCAACATATATTTTTGGAATAGAAGTGACAGGGCTTGCTAATGGATTGAACATGGAGGTGAGAGAAAGACAACTGTGAAGTATGACTATGGAGTTTGGGGAAGCACCCCAACCTCTAGAGACCTCTGTAGGAGGAGAACCAACAAAAGTGAGTGCAGAGTGGCTATTGAAATAAAGGAAAAATCGGGAGTGTGGTTCCCTTTGTCAAGGATGTCTGAGAGGATACATATGATGACTACAGAGAAGTATCCATCGGCTTAGGCAACATGGATGTCGTTGGTGATCTTTGGTAACCTGGCTATCATTAGTGTGGGAAAAAGACAGGAGTGGATTCAATAGAGAATGGGAGAGGAATTGGAGACAGTGAGTATAGACAAATATTTTGAGGAGTTTATCTGTAAAAGGGAGGTGAGAAGTTGGGAGTGGTGAGTGGAGAGGAATGTGTAGTTATGAGAGGGTTTTTCTTTAAGTTGGGAGATACTAATGTCAGAAAGAGAGGGTGTTAGGGAAAGAATGAAGGCCTTGAGAAGCCCAGGAGGAGTAAAGGACCCAGAACCCCAGTGGAAGTGTTGCCATAGGGAGGAGTAGAAACAGGGCCTCCACCGTAAATAGAAAGAAAAAGATGCAAACGTGAGTGGGTTTGCAAGTTTGACTGTGGGAAGATGATGGAGTTCAAGCCTAATGCTACCTGCCTCGTTCATTCATTCAACATATTTTTGGAGCACCAGCTATGTGCCAGGCACTGTCTTAAGTTTGGAGATACAGCAGGGAATAAAACAGATAAAATCCTTGTCCCCATGGAGTTGAAATTCTAGTGGAACTAAGATTGAGTGTGGAAGAGTGGGTATGGAAGCTTTGAGGAGATCGAAGATGGCTTTAAACAGGCCTGCTAAAGGAGGAGAGTGGGATCCTATCTGTGCATTCAACTGTCAGGTACAGGTCCAGGGCTCTCTCCCAGGCAGTGCAGCTCCAGGTTCACCACTTTGAACATCCCATGCACCTCCTGCTCCTAAACGCAGATACCTTACACATCTCTTCACCCTTCCTTGAGCCCGAGTGTGTTAGATGTGCAGAAGAGGAGAAACAGATATAACCTTAATCTCTAGATAATACTCTGCTACGTCAGTTTGGAGTTACATAAGTGTGTCTTGATAATGGCAGTTTACACAATCTCATTAAAGATTGGCTGTCTTGGGTTCTCTCAAATGTGACTTTAAAAAAAGTGCGTTGAAATAGTCATACCCAAACAGCATGTCAACATGTCAAACCACAGGTACTGAGCACAAAATTTGTGCCACAGGCTGCCTGGCCCTCATTCTATCCCTAACCCTCACCTGATTCAGGTAAATAACCACTTTCCACTATTGATTTCTGTATTGTTTGAATTTCTATGGGCACATATGACTTGCATATTCAGAAAAGGAAAAGCTTTAAGAAAATACTGCCTCTAAGGTATTACTCCGGTTCCTCTAGCCCAGCATTATTAAGGAATGTTATTATAGGAAATAGAATGTAGTTATATATGTCAGGATGATGCCATAATGATATATTAATTGATTTTTTTTCCTGGTATTTCCCCTCCTTGCCCTTCTTCTCATTCAGGTAGCTAGGACTGCCCTGTCCAATATGATGGGCACTTGAAATGTGGCTAGCCCAAATTGAGGTGTGCCATTAGTCTGAAATACACACTGGATTTGAAAGCCTTAGTATAAAAAAGTAAAGTAGCGCATTAATAATTTTTATAAGGCTTATATGTTGAAATATTTTAGATATAGTTGGCCAAATAAAATATATTATTAAGATTAATTTTACCTTTTTTTTGCTTTTTTTAAAATGAGGCTACTAGAAAATTTACAAGTTCATATCTGGCTCGCATTATGCTTCTGTTGGACAGGGCTGAGCGAGACCTTCTGTGCTGGTAGCCTCCCCTATCTGGCCCGCCCTCTGCTACCTCTCTGACCCCTTCTACTATTCTCTTTCTTGCTGTTCCTATCTTAGTGGGTTTACTTTGCTCTTTGCTGGGCCTGGAACGCCCTTCCACCAGCTATTCACACGGACACCTTCCCTCCCTTCCTTCAGGTTTTTATTGAAATGTCACTTTCATAGTGAAATCTTCCAGCTAATCTGATGTTACGAAATTGCAACTTCCTTTCTTACTCCCTTCCCTGTTTGATTTTTCTTCACGGCAAGGATTTGATTTTCTGTTTTGTTCCTGCTTGGAAGGTAGTGGAACCTTAGCAAATATTTGTTGAATGAATGAATCAATTGCCTCCGGGGAGGGATTTGACATGGTGGATCACAGAAACAAACGAGGCTCACTGGCTCTGGTTTTCAAAAGCCCAACTGTTAGGGGAACAGAAGATTACTGGCACAAACAAAATGTTTGGCGGAGATGTTTGTAAAACTAGCTGGACTCCCCACTATGGCAAAAGGGGGAAATAGAGGTCCCTATGGAACCTAGATATGACGGGAGTGAAAGGAGGTGGACCCACGAACTGACTGAGGTTAAATTTCTACCAACTGGGAAGAAGGAAGTTTTAAAGTAGGAATCAACTTGAGTTGTAGAAAGGTAGTTATATTTCTCCTATGCCAGAGTTTGTGGCTGAGATTTGCATACTGAGAGAAATGTTAGACGTTTAATGTTAGGATTTCCTGTGCCCTCAGGAACAGAGAATAAGAGATCACATTGTGGTCCAAATAGGTTTGCTCATTGCTTCCACCTCCACCCCCATCCCAATGTCTTACATATAATCTGTCGATAAAATTCTATATTCAGGAAGATTTTCAAATAAATAGTTCTGTTAAGACAACCAGGTCGTATCTCTTTGACTCTAACTCTATACCTACGTCTATATCCATATCTATATCTATCTAGAAAGTAGCTTCATGTGACCATTGTAACTTTAAAGGCAGAATCTGAGAACGTGGGATGCAGACCAGTTAAAAAACAATTGCATTCTGACAAATTGCTAAATTGACAAATGCCACTTTATTTAATGAGTGAATATGGTAAGCATAACACTCCTGGTTTTATGTGGGTTATCCACCAGATGATATCTACCTCCCATCACATTTCTACTCACCCTCTCTCATCCATCCTGCGTTCACTCCTCATTCTCCCTTTACACTTTGGGATGGAGGTGGGCCAGAAGGTGAAGCGAAGTGACGAGGGGAGGATGTCTTTTTCACATATCTAGTGAATTTTTTTAAGCTGCAAGTTTAATGGTTTATTCTAGGCATCAAAATTACCGCATTAAAGAGGAAAACAAAAGATGCCTTATTCAAAACAGCTGTATCTAAATACCACGTGCCTTCACCACAGCTTGCTCACACTGCCAGCACATGGGCTGGAGTCTGAGGAGGCATGATTCTTTAGTTAGGTCTATACAATTTCATAACAAACATCACTGTTTTTTCCCTGACTTAGAGGATGAAAAACGTATGACTATTTTAATCAGTATTGTGTAGGCCTGAGATTTTTTGTTTGTTTTTCTAATTTTATAATTAGGACAGAAGTTGTTCTGGCACTTGGTAAATGTAGGATTGCACTGTTGGCCTATTCACATTTGCACGCAGGAAAGATAGAGGAAAAAATCTAGGAAAGATCATTTTACTTAGTATTCAGAAAAGGAGAATTCATTTTCTTCTTGGTGCATGCAGAGACTCAGAGGAGTGGCTTTGATGGCTTTCCAGTTGGTCTAAGATTAAACAGATGTTCATTATTCAGTTCAGGTTGCACATATTCTAAAGTCAAATATAGCCTGTTAAAGAGCTCAGTCATGGATAAGGACATTTTTACCAGAAATTCATTTCATTTTCAAGAAATTAGGTTGAATAATGAAGTGAACACACCAGTGCTGCTTTGCTCTAATCCTTTTTTTTTCCGTTGTTACTATGGAAGATAAAATTTGCTGTTTTTCAAATAAGTCAGTTACATGGAAAGTAAAAACACTTTTATAACTCAGAGATGTAGTGCAGAAATTTTGGGGCATATGCACCACCTGAAAGTGGGATAATCTTATTGCAGTGAATGAAGACATCCACTAGAATGATACATTAAACCTTTCAAAAAAGTATTTTAGTTGATTTATTCTTTGGCTTGGATCTCATGGGAAGATGTCTAAAGCAGAGAAATGTGTTCATGTGATAAACGGAGATTATTGAGTTCTATCTTTAACTTGTCCAGATACCTTTATATATTGTATCTTGTTTAGTATAAGCAGCTCAGGTGGTCTTGAATAGCAGTCTCAATTGCCTTTCCTGTGGACGACGTCAAGAGATGCTGCCCCTCGGAATGAACTCTCTGAATGTTTGTGTCACAGTCTGCTTTGATGTCAAAAATAACCCTCATTGGTGATTTTAAAATAAGTGTAATATCACTTCAAACTGTGATACCCAGCTGGTATCCCTATTCCCCCAACCACAATATGTAAAGAAGAGAAGACATAACATTTAGAGCCAGCCAATGGATTTTCTGTTTGCTATACAAATTCAGCCATTTTTCAAAGTCATGGGCTCATGGGAATACCCTGGTTGCCATACAAAACTGTGGCCAGGAAGACTTGTTTCAGCTTAAAGCCCAGATGGTGCAATGTTAATAGACATAGGTGTGCATAACACAGTGTGTTCAGGCTTTGCATGCAAGGTACATACATGCTCTGTCAGGAAGACCCTGCCCTCCCCCCTCTCACTTTGCCTGGAAAATTCCAACTTATTCTTCACAACTCAATTTATGTATCACTTCTTCTGAGAAGCCCTCCTATATGCTTTTGCAGCATCTTGACCACCTCACTTATCACACTCCGCTGTAATTGCCTGTGTAGCTTTATGTCTCTTCTCATCAGACCGTAAGCTCCTTGAGGAGCTGTGCATCTTTGTATTTCCGGGACCTAGCCTGGTATAGACACTTAATAGCTGTTTGTTTAATAAATGAATGAATGAATTCAAAAGATCTTCTTTTATATCCCACCTTTTCTAGTTATTAGCTGCATGAATGTGGGGAAATTACCTCTTTGAGTTTATTTCTTCATCTGTAAAATGAGATTACTTATCCATACATTATAGGCTTTGTCATAAACTGAAGCCTAGAGAATGAAGGTATCTTTTGTATGTCTTATGGTCATACAGATAATAAGAGACACAGTTAGGTTTTAAGGCCTTATTCTACATTTTGCTCTCTTTCAAGAGCATCACAGTGCCTCTCAAGTAAAGTAACTTGTGAAGACAACAAAGAAGAAAGTATATATTACTTGATGAAACATTATAAATAAGCAAGGCTGTTTTTACTAATCTTGCCCGCTTCCTGGTAGAAATGCTGGGAGAAGCCCACTTACCTTTCAGGATAGTGACTCTGTTTTGTGCACTATGTAGTCAGAAGACCAGGTTTGGAGTCCTTACTCTGTGACCTCCTTAAGTTTTGAGATACTGGGAAACTTTCTCTGAGCCTCTGTTTCCTTGTCCAAAGAATGGGGGTGACAATATTTCCCCATAGGATTATAGTGAGGATGAATAAATATATATAAACTGCAAATTGATGTACACGTATAAGATGGCACCATGATTATTACTAAGAAATGTCAAGTCAGCCACTGTCACATACGATCTTAAGGGGACAACACCCTTCATAAAACCAACAGAAGATATTGATTTTTAGTTTTTGGAATTATTCATATGGTTAAAACAGTTTACTAGGTTGTATTTTAAATATGTTGAATGAGATTATTCTCACAGTGTCTGAAAGATGGAGTGTTTTGTTTCCCAGCTCCCAGCCCGTGGTATAATCATAGACAACTGAGTAGCCTCACCAGTCAACAGATCTAGCTGGAAGGAAGTATTCATACGCTGGTGTTGACTTTCTTTGCTCCAAGGCTTTGGGAAGATCATGGGCACAAGAGTCTATGGCTCACACACTGAGATTTTCTGAAAGCAGCTGCAGGTGGTAATGAAAAGTCAGCCTTCAAGACTCAAAGTGTCAAAAGGACATAGCCAGAGCGAATTGAACATCACTGTACTAGTTTTCTATGACTATTGTAACAAATTACCACAAACTAACTTAAAGGCGTAAAACAACACAAATTTATTATCTTATAGTACTGGAGGTCAGAAGTCTGAAACGGGTTTCACTGGGCTAAAAGCAAGATGTCAGCAGGCCACACTTCCTCTGTCAACTCTAGGGATGAGTTATTTCCTTCCCTTTTTCAGGTTCTAGGGGTGGTCTGCATTCTTTGGGCCCCCTTCTTCCATCTTTTTAACCTCTTGTTTCCATAGTCGCATCTCCTACTTTCTCTTCTATGGTTAAATCTCCCTCTGCCTCCCTCTCATAAGGACAAGTGATGACATTGAGGCCCCCCCTTGCATTATCCAGGACAATCTCACCATCTTAAGATTCTTAACTTAATCACATCTGCAAAGTCTCTTTGCCATATAAAGTAACATTCACAGATTCCAGGGGTTTTGATGTGGATAGCTTTGGGGGCCATTATCCAACCTACCACAACCTTCTGTGTCCACATAGATGGTGGCATCATGGTATTACTAAGGAATGTCAAGTCAGTCAACCACTGTCGCATGTGATCTCAAGGGAGCAGCACGCTTTGTACAACCAATGGAATGAAAGATATGAAGTTTTAGTTTTTGCAATTATTTATATAGTCAAACCAGTTTACTAGGGTGTATTTTAAATATTTTGAAACGCAAAAACCCTATCTGCAATTTCTCTCCAAGAAAGAGAGATTCATCTTGTTAAACCCAGTCATCCTTCCTTATGCCTCTGCTCATCTAACTCTAAAGATCAATTTCTATTCCATCAGGCTCTGAGCATATCTAAAAAGATTACTCACATGCACTCATTATTCCATAGATTTGATTCACAGTCCTTTAAATTTGATATGACAGCCTAGAGTTCACTTTAGCCATTCTGTAACTTCCTTCTAGCTAGGTTTCCAGTTATTGCTGTTTGGTTCTGGATTTCTCTTAGTGGCTAAGGGGGAAGTTGAATGGGAGTGTTATCAGACTTCTGGCTTCAGATTCAGGAGATCTGAGGAAATATAGTTAGTGAGGAGCCATGTGGGACATGGAATCTAGGTCTTCTACAATAATTTCCAAGTTTTCCTCCTCAACCACATTGCTCGGCGCTAAGGGTAGGAAAGTCTAGCTGTTCCATACAGTCAAAAAGCAGAGGATTTTTCATAGGATCTTAGATTTGCCGGGTTGGATTTCATACTGCATTGCACTTTTCTAGCCCATAGTGCTCTCACAGACATTAATTTCATTCACTCCTTGAGAACCTTCTAAGAGGGTGACAGAATTATCATCCTATTTTTATAAACTCAAACTCAGGATGGTACAGAGCTTTGCATACCTAGTAAGGGGCAGACCTTGGACTTAAGCTAAAGATTTCTGTTCCTTATCCACTGTGCTGTCCACTACTCGAGAGCTGGCTAAGACCCTGATGTTTAGTCCCATTCCTGCCTAAATATTTGAATCTCCTCTCTAGCACTCTTTTAATCTGTGAAAGCAAGTTTAATATAATTTTGAGTCTGTTCTCCTGAAATATCTGGGTAATTGCAGCAAGAGATATGAATGTGTATTATCTAGATAACTTTCTCCATTTTTTACACTGTGTGAAGTGAAAAAGAGAAATTCTATCTCTCTTCTATAAGACCTGATGATGTGATTTGTATATACCAGTATTAATAATTTGGAAAGATACAGACGGAAAAACTGAAATGCACTTGTAGGAGTCTGATGTGGTTCTTATTTTTGGCTGTTATTAATCTGAGTTCATTCTTCTAGAATGTGTGATAAAGATCTTTTGGTGACCTTCGTGGAAAATGGGAAATTATTAAAGAAGAAATATTGACTGCAAGACATAGATCTGTTCTAGGGAGAAACCACAGACTGGAAACTTGGAATGCAAAGGATAAAGAACACATTCTTGTAGCAGTATCACCTTTGTTTTTATTAAAATGCATAGGACAATAAAATTATAGAGCTGAAAAGGCCTTAGTCCAAACTTCTCATTTAATAGAAGAAACCAAAGTTAGGATGTCCAAGTGGAAGTTCATGGTAAGTGTGGGATGAGAAAACAAGTGCAAGTCTCTGTAGCTAGGACCTCATGAACCGCCCCGGTACATAGTACACTAAGACTTCTGCATTATACCTTTTACTATTCTTTTATCTCTTTCACTCAATTCAGAGTAATTTTCCCACATGCAGAGATGATAATTTAAGGATATACATGTAAACTACTTTTCATTGAACCTATGGTTTTCGTACTAGCAGGATGTCTTACAGCCAGATTTGGTGTTCTGGTGAAGATTCAGCACACTCATCACCATGGCCTGGGTTCATGTCTTGGTCAGGGAACCTCACTACTTGTCTGTCAGTTGTTATACTGTGGTGGCTGTGTGTTGCTGTCATGCCAAAAGGTCTGCCACTGGTATTTCAAATACTAGCAAGGTCAAGACCATTTTCAGTGGAGCTTCCAGACTAAGACAGACGAGGAAGAAGGACCTGGCCACTCACTTCCAAAAAATTGGCCATGAAAATGCTATTAATAGCCGTAGAGCATTGTCTGATATAGCACCAGAAGGTGAGAGGATGGCTCAAAAAGATAGGGTAGAGTTCTGCTCTGCTGTACACAGGGTAACTGGGAGTCAGAATTGACTGGACGACACTAACAAAGAATGTCTTATGGAATATGCAAAAAGTCATAACCAATCTTGAATTCAATCATAGTGATAGAAGTCAGATGCAAAAATAAAAGAATTACGTCGGTTGTAATTCGGAATACAGGAAGCTTGCCAGTTTATGACATGAAAATCATTTTAGGAGAATGTATTTCCAGAGGCCATTAATCAGATAGTTCAAGTTCTAATTCATCAAGAGAACTATTCCTTATGAATTAGAGATAGAATCTGACAGTTTTGCTAATTCTTTATAATAGAACAGTTAATAGGGACAGAGTTGCAGTCAATAAGCAGTCTCCATAATTGAGTCTTAAGCTTCTGAATTTGTCAACAATAATAAAGAGTGCAATTAGAAAGTAACTGGGGAAATAATAATAGTTGTGCCTTTAATGAAGACTGAGACCCTTTTATAAACTCTGTAATTAGTTTTTGTGTGCTAGCAAATCTTTTTGAGTCCTGCAAAATTATGGGCTATATCATATATGAATGTTATCAATGCCTCTCTCTCATATACAGAGTAATTAGGAAAGATAGCTTTAAAAAAAAACTAGCGAAGTAAAAATAGAGATAATTGAAAACTGAGAAGAGTCATTTCCATTGTCCAAAAAAGTGATAATGGAATCCAGCATGTGATCTACTATTTTTCATCATGTTGTCATTCTGCAATTTAATACCAGATTAGTCAATGGAAGATTTCATCCATCATAATGGGTTCAATGTTCCTCAAAACCAGAATCACTGCAGGAAGTTAGATTAGGGCCAATAAGTTTTTGAGAGATTTGGACATTATCATTGGAGACATCAGCGATGTGTATATCATATCACGCATTTGGCCAGTTAACCTGCTTCAGTTTTATATGAACAACTCCATCAATGCTGCACAATATTTTACGGAGAAGGAAATGCTATAATTTATTTAATTTATAAAGTGCAGAGAGATCATGTGATCTTCACAACAACTTTGGGAGACGGGCAGGTCAGATATCCCTACACCCTTTTTCTAGATGAAGAATCTGAAACTCAAAGAGGTGACTGACTTGCCCAAGAGGAGTTAAAGACCGAGCCTCAGCTCCAGGTCTTCCCATGTCACATATTTCAATTTTCTTTAGTTGCTGAATTTCATCTCATATCAAACATATAATTTTACCTTCAAATTGAGTTACAAATTCTATTAAATATCAGATTCTGTACTCTTACATAAAGATTCACAATTAAAGTTATTTTATGATGTATTCAATATAGCTGTACCTTTCTGAATTTAAATAACCTTCCACATTCATTATACATTATATACCTGGGGATATTCTGGTTTATAAGATTTGTGGTTGAAGAATGGCATATTCTTTACTTTGGGAGCATCCTTCATGGCTTTCAGAAGGGTAGTCTTCAGATTTATGATTTAATTAGAAAGGATTTACAAAAACTTTTCCTTTAATTCAATGGCAATCTAAAAGAAAATTATTTTATCGAATTGACACCTAGAGTTTTAATGGAAGTAGATTTCTCTGCCACCAACCACTCTCCTGGGGTTGTGACATTAAAAACAATCCAAAGACTCAAGCAAATCGATGCTGAGGTTTAAAGTGTCAATTGCTGAGGGTGTGAATTACCAGAGCCAGGGGACACTATTTGAGTAACTTCGCCCCCAAAGGAAAAATGTGCCACAAAAATGGGCTATATTACAGCATTTTAAAATCTTTCATTTACCTAAATAATGAAGATAATTTATTGGCAGGGTAGTCTGTGGGCTGAGGAAAGGAAATGGGGAGAAACATAAGTATACCCTCCTTATCTTTGAAAGTTCCTGGACTTCATGGAAGTTGCTCGAAACTTCTCAAAGGTTTTCTTAAAAACTCCACCTTGCTCCATAAGTTAGATAAGCTCAGTCTGGCCTGGTACTTACTGAAGAACAGACTAGTTATAACCAGTTTTCCTCACAGAGGAAAAATCTGTCCATTTAAATTTTGTAAGGAATTAGCCTGAGGAGTGAAGAAATTTCCCCTTCCCCATGTCACAGAAAATGGACAGCTGTGATGCGTGATTTCTGAGAACGTGGCGATGGTGTGAGGACACTGGACCCAGTTCAGAGAGCCTAGGTGTTTGGCAAGTGAATTTTTGGTCTTCTTGAGGCAGACTATTCAGAAGTTTTCTTTGGGTTTTAAATATTGATATCCAATATATTAAAGTTATAAATCCCCCAACCTAGTTTTTTCCTTCGCTTTTGAGTTCTGCATACAAATCTTATTATTCTCTTTATAAATCGAATAGATTTTAACAATCCTTCAAAGGGCTTTTAAATAATGTATCGTACCATTTACCAACTTAAACATCTTCAAGTATTTTAAACTCATATCATGTGGGTAATAGCCACTCCCATAATTCTTTTAAATATTTTCCTCTCTCTAGACTTAATTATAAGTATTTAAGCTTATCGGGGGCAGGGAAATATATTCTGCCACAGGGAAGCACGGCAAGATTAGGGAGTATGAAAAAAGAGTTAACACAGCAGATCTGGTTGCTCAGTCCTTGAGTGACTCCAAGTGACTTGGATTTACTCTTGGCCAACCCCCGGGAATGTAGCCCTCAGAATGTTCTTTGTATCACTGATGGATGGATTATTTTGTTGTGTACACCTGGGAGAAATAAACCATACTATAGTAGCTTGTCAGGATTGCTTTGCACAAACATCAAGATCGGTGATGAGCACCTGATTTCATTGTTTTGGTCCTGAGTTTCAGTTGCCATGGCTGATTGTTAGCAAGAGGTGTCTAGGTGACCAACGTCCTATAAAAGCCTCAGCCCTTGAGACTCAAATCGATTTCCCTTGGCAGAGACATTCCACTCTTGTCCCCATAGTTTGCTGCTAGAGAAAAAACCTATCTTGTGTGGCCTTGGATGAGGAAGGACATCAGAAGCCTAGGCTGGACCTCTCTGGACTCTGTAAATGCATATCATTTTCCTGCTGCTTTTGTTCTGTATCTTCTTCTTGACAAATCTTAGCCATAGTGTAACTTTCTATTGAATTGCGACTCTTTCTAGTGAATCATTGAAGTTGAGGATGTTGGGGGTTTCTCACACAGGGAGAGAACTGATAATTTTTACCACAAACAACTAGAACAAAACTTAAAGGTAGAAACGTACCTTGCATGATCAGAAACAGCGAGGAGGCCATTGTTTGTGGAGCCAAGGGCATGAGAGGGAGAGGAACAGGTGATGAAGTCAAAGAGTAATGGGAGTGGCTAGGTCATGTAGGGCTTTGCAGGTCATAGTGAAATAGGAAGCCCTTGGAGGGCTTAGAGTGGAGGAGTGACATAATCTAAGTTTTAAGAGGGATCACTGGGGCTTCTGTTTGGAGAACGGATGGTAGGGGGACAAGGGGAGAAGTTGGGAAACCCATTAGGAGGCTATTGCAATAATCCACGTGAGAGAAGATGGTGACCTGGACCAGGTAGCGGCAGTGGAGGTGGTAAGAAGTGGTCAGATTTTGGATACTTTGAAAACAATTTTTATGGATCAAGTCGGGTTATGGCGTGTGTGAAAGTTTGCCAAGTGGAAGGCACCAAACACAGGTAAATGATTGTTTTCAGGTTTGGAATATTGTTTTGAGCAGGAAGATGAACAGGGCCTGAGAATCCTGAGGGAAGAAGAAAGCTCCCATCGCCACGGCTGCAGAGGGGGCTTTCTCAGACCATTCATGAAGCTACACACAGAGCTTTTTTGATGAAAATCCCAAGAAACATGATTTGACAATGCTATTACTCACGTAGTCGGGCTGTGGTCATGCCTAACCCACCAGCCCAGGCACATCAGCATGAAGGAAAGTCTCTTTCTCTCCCCATTCTCGAAGGTGACCTGGTATAATTAAAAACAAATTTTCCCTAAGACTATGTCTGCATTACTGGGATAAGATTTGTTCTGCCTTTACTCACTGGCAGACATGTAACCCATGCAGTTTCAAGTGTGGGTGTTTTCTGTCACCTTATACCATTAAAAACACATGCTGATGTCACGTGTATTCTGGAGCCAGCTTCTGGGTTGAGGTCATCAGTAAAGATTTTGCCTGTGCCCCACTTTCTGGTTTCCTACTGTTTCTCTTGTGTGCCCTTTCTCTTTCCCCAATTCTCCAACTCCCCCCACCCCCAACACATACATATAGCAAGATTTTGGAAGTTATGATTCCCTCTTGTATCTAGAGATTGTACTGCTAACTCAAATGCAAAGGAGAAATTTGAGCTGAATTATTTCTGTTCTAAAAATATCACTTCCTCTTTGCCTAATGTGTGCAGGAAATATGCGGCTTATTTCTCTATAACAGATGCAAAAGCTACTCAGGTAAGGCAGTAAACCCCAGGTGTGGATGCATTTTGATATACTTAGAATTGCCACAATTAGAAAGCTAAACCCTGATGGAGGACCCAGAGCTAATTATACCAGGAAGAGTCAGGAAATTGGTTTAACAAAGCGAATTTGTGATATTATCCCTGTTGACAATTGGATTAGGGGATGTTCCCAGCTCTGTGGTTTACAGGATATTCTTCTACAAATAATTAGCAAAAAATGTTAAACAAACTCTTTAGTTCTTCACCTTGAAAAGAAAGCCACCGATTCTTTAGGGTATCTGAGTGCAGCACAGCAAAGCAAGCAAATGTATTTAGAAAGTTGCCCGGCCAACAAGTTGCTTTGCTACCTGACCCATGAGACAAGGACTGACTGTAGCTGGATAAGGCAGCTTGCATAATCATATGCTACTTGGGGTGCTTCAAAGGGAGAGAGTACATTTTTCTGAAAATGTCATTTACCACACTTAGGGAACTTTCCATTTTGAATCATATGAATGCATTTTTCTTGTTTGCTGCATGGTAGTGCTGCCCAAGACTTTATGATGTATAGGGCTTTTTAGGAGGGAAGAAACCTTTGAATTCTATTACCTGTCAAAGGTAAAGTGAGTGAAAGAGGGGGAGACATGGAGGGGGCAAAGTGATGGTCATTTAAACTGATTTTTCATTCCTTTATTTAGAACTATAGTATCGCAGTGGTCTAGACTTGTATTCTAGCCATATCCCTATTGCTGACAAGCTGTGTGACTTCAAGAAGGGCACTGAACTTGTTAGGAACTTAATTTCCTCAACTGCAAAAAGGAGGGCTGTTAGTTGGGTGTGATTCATTCAACAAATATTTGTTGAGTAACTGCTGTGCCTCAGGTACTGTTGTAGGTGCTTGGGCTATATCAATAAAGAAAACCGGCAAAGATCCCTATCCTCGTGGGGTTTCCATTCTATTTGCACGTGGGAGGGCAAACAACAAACAATAAACAGAATAAATAAGATGTCTATATAATCTTAGAAGGTGAGAAGTGCTATGGAAAACAGAAAACAGTAGAGTCAAGTGAGGGTTTTTTGGAGTGCTGGCGGAGGTGGGGGCAGTGAGGTTTGCAATTTTGGATAATCTCTAAGATACTTGCTAGTTTTTAAAATTTGTGATTCTATGGTATTTATTTATTTATTTAATAATCATGACCATAGCAACTTTATATTAAAATATCTATCTGCAAAGAAACTTTAAAATCCATCACTTCTATTAAGGTCTCTTTTGGGCTTGCAGTCTCTTTGATGCTTTTGGCTCTGCCTTCCAGATCTAAGGCCTTGTACAGTTTATGTTCTCTTTTCTCACCTGGACTTCATGACGATTTGTCTAATCTCTTTCTTCTCCGTTTCCCTGGTCTCTTTGTTTCTGTCTCTGTTATGGTACTTCTCCCAGTCTAGTTTCATGTTCACTAGGCTGTGGGCCAGGACAGAGGTCAGGCTGTGCACAGAATATTTTTTCAATTAATATTTATTAATTTCCAGAATGATCTTTCCAGGCCTCCAGGCTTAATATTTCACAACTTTATACTAATTAGTTCCCAGACTAGTGCTAGCACCCAAAACCTTCCAGTGTACAGAAAGAGAAGTTAGGAACTACTCATTCATGTATCCGAACATCTTGTGTTGAGGCAGAAAGAGAGAGAGAGAGAGAGAGAGTGTGTGTGTGAGTTTGCGTGTGTGTTTAAAGTGCCATATGAGGGTAAGAAATATAAACTCTTTATAATCAATGATAGTGCTGCATATTGCTTAGAGGCCACTAAGAGGCCAGAGGACTACTTTTGGAAGTCAAATGACTCAGTGAACCATTTTCCATATTTGCTCTTACTTATTCCTTCATTTTGTCATTTGTTTATTCATCAAATATTTATTGAGCATTAGGAGCTGTGAATTACTACTTTTCATGACAAACACATCAGAGAAGGATTATGTTAGTTTTGAAAATCTGCTAATAGGGAGAACCATAATAGAAATATTACTAATTCATATGAAAATCAAATAGAAACATACTATACTAGTAGAAATATTAATGCTATTCAAAAGCAGACTACCTTGAAGAAATGTATAGATCACTAGTCATCTATTCACTGTATGGGGCAACCTACTTGAATCCAATGAATAGTTAAATAGTGCTATGATTGAATTCACTTCCTATTGTCTCATGCTGTGCCTTCCTCTCTTATTTCTATTACCTGTCTGTACCTGTGGACATCTAGAAAACAGGCCTTAAATATGGAAGATCATTCTAAGTGGGAAAGGATAGATGGGACACTAGTATTGTTTTGCAGGGGTCAAATGGAAGCCTGTATATACATCATCTATACAAAGAACGGATGTGGCAAGCAATAGGTAGAAGTCCAATTTGCAGCCATTTGTTGGAGAGGAATGCCAAATATCAGAGACTTAGTTACAGGAAGACTGGAGTATAAGGCAGACATTTTATCTACTGAGGTTCAAGGTTAAAGCCAGGATTCCTAGTCATTGGGAGACATGGTTATGAGGCAGAGAGCTCAGGTAATGAGAGGTCGGAGCACCAAGGTCACAGTGGAACCAGCAGCTGAGTGAGCAAGCTCTCTAGCACCTCTGTGCCTAGGACCAGGATTTGTTCCAGAATCAGAGGCAGAGTTGAGCTGGCATGTGGAAATTAAATATATTCAGGTTGTACAATTGGAGGGATGTAGAATCAGGGTACTAGATAGGCCATTTTGCATCTAATAGAATATGTAGAAGAGGAAGAAGTTTGTTGTGTGAAGAATAGTGGTTAATGATATACGTCACACAAGAGGACTTACAGCAAATTCAATCAATCAACAGAGATTTATTGAGCACCTAATGTATGTACCAGGCACTGGATATTCAATGAGGAAGAAAACGATCACTGTATCTACTACATACCACAAATTACAATACAACATATACGAACTATTACAAAAATATGTAGGATAGGACCGAGTAACTTTGCCTGGGGAAATAAAGAAAGGTACCATTTAAGAGGTATTGTTGGAACCAGATTTTGAATGATGAGTAGGAGTTATCCAGGATAAGAAGGTAAGGGAGGTTTTCTCTAGCAGTCTAGAACAATATGCATAAATGAATGGGGTTAGAAAATGGCTGGTTGTGTTAGTTGAGGTAGGAATATAGAGTATCTAGTGAGGAAGGGTAAGAGGTAAAGCTGGAAAGGTATGTTGGGCAAGATTGTGAAGGGACTTGTATATTAATTTACGAAATTTAGAATGTCAAGTTCCATGAGAGCTGACACTATAGAACTAGCTGCTATAACAACTCTAAAGTGTACACTGGTCCAAGCACAATATACTAGATGTTTATTTTTTTTCCTCTCACACAATTCAAAGTTGTCATTCTGATGGAGAGGTGACTCTACTCCAAGTGTTGATTTAAGTCTCCAAGTTCCTTTCTTCTTGATGCTCCATAATCTTTAACACATGGCCTCCGACATCACTGCACTCTTCTACATCCACCTGGCAGAAGGGAAAAGAGCGAGCAACATGGCTTGTGGGAAGATAGATGTTGAGGGCCAGAATAGGAAGTGACATATAGCACTTCTGCTCACATTCCATTGCTTAGAATGCAGTCATATAGCCACACCTAACTACAAGGGGGGCCTGGGAAATGCGGTCTGTGTGCCCAGGAGTAGAGGAAAAGGGTTTAATGAACAGCTAGCCAGTCTCTACTACTTTCTCATTGTATTTCTCGTGCCTAATACTTGATAGACATTCAGCAAATGTGCTGAGTGAATAAATGAACAGGTTTTTGTTTCTTTTCCTGGCAGTGTAGTGATGTGATCTTATTTTTTTAATTACAAAAGAAACATTCTTGTAAATTCAAATAAATAATTCAGAAAAGTGCAACGTCTATACTTTGTTAGGACAGCTGATGGATGTGGAGCAGTTTGACGAGTATTGGGAGGGACAGGTGGTGGGGTAAGCGGTTAAGAGGCTGTTCCAATAGCCTAAGAGAAAGATTTTTGACCCAGGGCAATAGGAATGGGTATAGGAAAGGTTGAAGGTGAGACCCACTCTCCAGGGAGCATTAAGAGGACTTGATGGTGTATTTGTTATATGGACGTGAGGAAGAAAGAAGAGTAGAAGGTGATACTAAGGGGTCGAGTTCAGTAATTGGATGGAGATATCAGTTTTCTATTGTTCCATAACAAATTACAGCAAATTTATCATCTTAAAACAACATCCATTTATTATTATTGCAATTCTGTAGGTTCAGAAGTCTGGGCAGTCTAACTAGGCATTCTGCTCAGTGTATCACAAGGGCAAAATCAAGACGGTGGGCAGCCTGAGCTCTTATTTTGAGGCTCTTGGGTGGCGAGAATCATCTTTGAAGCTCATTCAGATTGTTGGCAAGAGTTCAGTTCCTCCTTACCCTTTCCACATGGTATCCTCCATCTTCCAGTCAGCAGTGGTGGGTTGAGTGTTTCTCAGGCTTTAAATCTCTCCAAATTCCTTACCTGCTGCATCCTTCTACTTCCTTTTCTGCTTTTAAGGGCTCAGGTCATTACATTGGGCCCACGTGGATAATCCAGGACAATCTCCCTACCTTGATGTCATCTGCAAAGTCCCTTTTGCCATGTAACGTAATTTATCTACAGGCATGACACCAAGGGGGCAAATGTCACGGAGGCCAAAATTTGGCTTACGAGATAGCATGTGCAGGAAATTGTGGGTTGGCTCATTTACCAGCCAGTCTAGCCTCTTTGGAGTATGGTTCCCTTTATTGCAGAGGCTGGATACTCTCCTGCAGCTGACGTTCTGGATTTAGGTTCTGCTAGTCAAATGTACTCACATGAGACTTGAACTTGGAACAGAGCTAGGGAGGAGAGAGGAATGTGTGAGACATCTGTTTTGGCTGCTGAGAATTGGAGCAATGCTGGCATGGTTCTAGAACCAGCAGCTATAGTAGTGACTTCTTGATTCAGCAGGCAGCTGTAACATGAACCAACCAACACACCAGACTCTCCTTGGTTGTTTTTCAGATACCACAAACATCTACTAAATGTCTTTATATGAGTCTGGCACTTTGCAAAGGTTACGTTATTTTGTGGAGGCGGCACTATCACCCTTTTGACAACTGAAGAAATGGAGAGTTAGATGTTAAAAGGACTTGCCCATGGTCACATGGTGATTAGAGCCGAGATTCAACATCAAAGTTCTCTCCATTGTGTGACTGCAGCCTGCTCTTGTTGTTGTTGTAGGAGATTAGAATAATTTTCCCTAAAATTTGTGGTTTATAGTCATATTCTGGATTCTGAGCTTGACCTTACATGGCACTCAGCTGTTTTCAAAGAGTTTTCACGTTCATAGCTTCATTTAATGTCAGGAGACATAACTGGGGACTCAGGGATTAAGGAAGATGAGGGTAGGGAAGTGAGAATATCCCCACCGAAGAGGTCAGTGATAACCAGCATTGAAACCTGAGACATCCAGTTTAAACTGGTTCTGGAGAGAGCCTCACCTTTCTACTCCCTGCCCACATGGAGTGACTTCCCAGAGACCATGCCATTTCAGGAAGACTGCTGCAGAAACACACAAAGAAGCCAGATTCCATAGACACAGCTGCACCTGCTGCCAAAGGAGATAAATTAGGTGCTCTGGCAGGTCAGCCGGAAGAGACGATGAGCTGGGCTGTCACATTCGTACAGTGACAGATGGCTGTGCTCATGTAATGTGAGAGAAAATCTCTGGAGCTGGAAGAAGCAGAGAAATGCCACATTTTCATAATTTTATTAAAAATGCGAAGGATGTTGCTGTTTTGTGAAGATAGGAGGTTGCTTCATTTAGGAAAGGGAAACATGAGTGGGAAAAGGAGCTCTGAGTCTACTCCTGGCAGACGTAAAAGTAGCCTCAGGATGGGCTGACATGACTAAGTTTAGATGTGGCCTGGGGCCAGGGCACTGGAGGAGTCAGGAGGAGGCTTAGGGGACGAGGGCTAGCACCTAACCTTGGAGTCCTGTGTCATGTGCCTAGACCTAGGGTGGAAGCTCTTGGAAGTCGAACCTTTGTCTTTCTCATTCATCACTATATTCATAACAATTGGAAAAGTGCCTACCATATTGTCAGCACTTAATACACATTTGCAAATGGACCATTGTAAATAATTACTGGAGCTAGATTGTGTAAAGAAGGAGTCATCAAATTACAGCTCAGGGGCCAAGTCGGGCCTGCTGTCTGATTTTACAAATAAAGTTTTATTGGCACATGGCCATGCTCATTCACTAATGCATTGTCTGTGCACTGCAATGGCAGAGCTGAGTAGTTGTGACAGAGACCAAATTGCTCACGAAGCTGAAAATACTAGCTGGCTTTTTCCAGGAAAAGTTTTCTGACCTCTGGTTAAAGCACAATTTAAAGAAAGTTACCTCATAACACATGGCAGAAAATGCCTTTATTTGATTCCGCATTGCTTTCCAGCTTCCAGGACATTTCTTTGCTACCATTTGAAGAAAAACTCCTCTAAACAGTTTTCCGTACTGTCTCTAATTCTTCTCCTCACATTTTCTTGAAAAGTCATTTCACTCAAGCTTTTACCTTCAGTGAAATTGCTCTTGTCAAGATCACCAGTGTTGTGAAGTCCATGGTCAAATTTTCAGTCCTCATATTATTTGACTTAACAGCAGTGTCTAACATAGATGGGCACACTTGGAATATTTTCTCGTGTTGGCTTCCGAGTCACCACCTTTCTTCTAGCTTCACTGGTTTCTCTTTCTCAGCATACTTTGCTTGTCCCTCCACATCTTACTGGCCCCTTGATATTGAGTACCCTGGGGTTCAGTTCTTGGTGTTCTTCCCTTCTCTATCTAAATTCCTTTGGTGATTCCATCTAGTTTCATATCACTAAGTACCATCTATACAATCATGACTTCCAAATTCTATCTCCTGCCTGGATCTCTCCTCTGACCATACATCTAACTTGGCTTTGTTACTTGAGAATCTCCAATTTAACCTGTCCAAACAGAAAATCTGATAATCCCACCTCATACCTGCTCCTTTCATTCTTGTCCATCTCCATTGATGGAAACTCCAGTTTTCCAGTTGCTCAGTCTAAAACCCTTTGAATCATTCTTGACTCCTCTTGCTCATACTCCACATCCAATCCATAAGCAAGTTCTATTGACTGCACTTTCAATTATGTATCTAGGCACCACCCACTTCTCACCACCTCTTTTGTTAAAGTCGTAGTCTAAGTCACTGCTATCTCTCACCTGAATTAGTGAAATAGCCTTTGACTGGTCTCCTTGCATTTCCCCTTCATTCCTTTATCTATTCTCAACATAACAGAATATTTGTTAAATTAAATCATGTAACTCCCCTAAATTAAATTAAGCCCTGGTTAATTTAAATGACATAACTCCTCTGCTTGAAACTCTCCAACGGTTCCATGTCACTGAGAGTAAAAGCCAAAGTCTTTACAATGGCCTACAAGGACCTATGTGGTCTGGCCCCCTTACCTCTCTGTCCTTACATGCCACCACTTTGGCGTTCGTGAAAATGTACTTCTGAGGTCTCCTCCTGCAGAGAGAAGAATTTACAGATCTCAGCTGCTGTGCTCTGAAGTCCATTGCTAAATTTATGCCAAGGCCATGCTTCCCATGGTTGCTCTCAGCCAATAACTGAGCATGGCCAGGATACTAAGGCAAGTCCATTTCTAGAAGATGCAGGATTCCTATGATGGAAGGCTTTGGCTTGAGGACTTCTCATTGGCCTGATCAGAACTTTCCTAGAACTATGCTGCGTTCTGAGACTCTTCCTACCCCCACTGTCCTTCCTCTCCTCTCTTCTTCCGAAGCATCAGACTCGCATCATGTTGGGAGGTTCTCCCTACCTCCTCCAGCTCCCTCTCTCTCTTTTTTCCCTCACAAGTGTTTCCCCTGTCAAATAAGTTGTGAGCATCTTTCAAAACTATGTAAAATGATGGCATATAATTTATTTTCATTGAGCCATAGAGTGTAATTTGATATTTGTCAGTTGTTTCTAGTAGGTAGCTTCCAGAATTTATTTTTCACACTGAAGTTCACTGGATGTATTAAGTCAAGGGTATGGATATTTAACATTAGACACGAAAAACAAACAAAACCCCCAAATAGAAAAACCAAAATCCTACCCTTTTGAGAAGTAACTCCATTAGATGAATCTCTCTCAAATATGAAATTGTTGCTCCAGCTTGTTTTGTGTGTGTGTGTGTGTGAAACTTCTAATGGGCAGAACAACTTCAATTTAGCAATGTAGGGTTGAAGAATTACTGTGTTTATAGCTGCAAAGGAAGTGTCACTGTTGAAACTCATGTCAAATTTTACACAATATGCAAAATCAAAATAAATAAATGAGATTCTTTTGAAACCTTGAAGAACTATTTGATAGAGAAAACTACTGAAGAATGTGAAATTTTACCAAATGGCATTGTTGAACATCTAAGAGTATTTGAAGATGTTTGAAAAAAAATATTTTATGTAAACAATGAAGATTTAGACTGGCTGAGGACCTATTCATTGACTTTCTTCGAAGAAAACCACTTGTAATTAGAGATTCTGAGTTAGTGTTAGATATTATTGATGAATCACCTTTAAAACCATTATCTACCACTCTATTCTAGCTTCTGGGTCAGTTTAATAGGAAAGTATCCTACATTGGCTAAGTAGGCTGTAAAAATAAACAAAGAAACACACAGAACTGTTAGCTTATATAACTACTTACCTTTGTGAATTAAGGCTTTCTTGACTCCTTAAAGTGAAAATAAAATATACTGGATTCTCAGGCTGATATAGTTTTCATTTGTAATCTCAATTTTATTTTTAATATTTATTGAAATAGCTTTAATATATACTTAACCTTAAAATAAGTGAATTATCTTTTTATGTTATAAAATCTAATGCTGTTTTCCTTCCTGATTTTTACACTTGTTGTCATGCCTAGAAAGAATCCTTTCATCCCAATATTATATAACTATTCACCCATATTTCCTTTTAGTACTTTTTCCAGTTTCATTTTTCACATTTCTTTGGGGAAGCTATTGATTTTTGAATATGTATTTTGAAACTGATGTTGTCCTGAATTCCCTCTTACACTACAGTCACAGTTATGTAAAATTTGTATATAGAATATAATATGGGAAAAAATACTGTAATTGTGTTAGATAATGAGATATGGGAAGCTTTCTTACTTATTAGGAAACTTTTTAAGAATGATTACATTTTCCCTAACAGGGAGAGAAAAGGCAGGAATTGATGGGTCCAGGCTCAAGTCCCAGTTCTACCCTTTTCTAGCTGGGTGATCTTTGGCAAGTCTCCTCTAGATTTCCTCACCCACAGAAATGAAGGCCTTTGAGCAAATGCTCTCTAAGGTCTTTGGTAGCTCCAGCACTCTCGGAGTGTGCCTTTTGACGGAACAGATCTTGTTAATCAATCTCCAATCCAGATAAAAACAGAAAACTGTTTTGGAGTTGTGGTAGACAGATTTTTAAAATGTCTTTTGAGGTTTTTAACAAGGAAGTGATAATCTCCAGTCTTGCTTCCAAAGTGGTTCATTGTAAATCCCGACATTGAAAAAGGTATCCGCAATGACGTTATTGGTTATTTGATGTTTTCTAGGAATACTAACCATGTTGCACAATTCACATGCTTGCTACAATTTGCAAAATGTGCTCTGGAGAAATAAGTCTGAGCAAGCACAGGGACTAAAGTACGTGCACTGCTACCCTCTCCTCCCCACTCGCTCCTCAGCAGTGGGTCATGGCCTTAGACATGAGTGTTTATTCCGTTTGCTCAAAGTACGTTACCTTCCAGCTCCCCTGGTTCTCACCTGTTACTGGTCACTGTGTCTACTTGCTTCTTCAGCAAAAATGTACCCAAGTGAAGTTGTCAAAAACACTACAATGCCCTTACAGTAATTGGATTTTCTGCTCTGAGTTGGGAACACAAGAGATGTATTAAATGGAACATGCCAAAATGCTAAGGCAGCATGAGGGACACCATCTGTCACAATATTTTTCTAGTTAATTTTAAGTGAGCGAAAGATTAAAAATGTGTTTTCTTAGTCCTTGCATTTTCACAGAGGAAATCTATTAAAGCAGGAGCTATGATGTTTGCCATTCTGTTATCTGTCTCCCTAAGTTACCAGCATTTGAATGAGGTTATGAATCATCCATGAAAGGAAAGGGGGTTTGTAAGAGGACAGTGTTGGAAAAGTGATAGAATTCTTTGCCGACTGTTTTAGTTTACTATTGCTTCTATAACAAATTACCAGAAACTTAGTGGCTTAAACAAGACCCATTTATAGTATAGTTCTGTAGGTTAGAAATTTGAAATGGATCTTACTAGGCTAAATTTAAAGTGTCCACAGTGCTGCATTCTTTTTAGAGGCTCTGGGGAAGAATCTGTTTTCTTGCCTTTTCCAGCCTCTAGCAGCCACCTACATTTTTGGTCTCGTAGCCTCTTCGTCCATCTTCAAAACCGGCAATGTTGCATCTCTCTGACAGAAAGGGATTTGTTTAAATACACAGTAGGTGACAAGTAGAGAAGTTGAGCCAGAATAGAAGTTGTTAGATGAAAATGAAATGTGGTGGTAAGGCTTTACATTTATTAAACTCAGCACAGCTTATATCTCACAGGCCCATTTCAAAAGTAGATGGCCAGTTCGGCATTCAAGTTCGTTATTGAGATATAATTGACATAGAATACTGTGCAAGTTTGAGGTGTACATTTTGATTTGATAGACATATATTACAATAGGATTCCCACCATAGCATTAGCTAACACCTCCATCACATTGCATAATTAACATTACATTTTTGTGGTGAGAACATTTCAGATCTACTCTCTTAGCAACTCTGAAGTATATAATGCAGTGTTATTGACTATAGACACAATGCTGTGCATTAGACTTCCACAACTTATTCATCTTCTAACAGCAAATTTGTACATTTTGAGCAAGATCTGCACACTTCCCCCTCCCCCAGCCCCTGGCAACCACCATTCTACTCTCTGTTTCTATGAGGTTGGCTTGTTAAAATTCCACATATAAGTGAGATCATGTGGTATTTGTCTTTCTCTGTCTGACTTAATCTTACTTAGCATAGTGCCCTCAAGGTCCACCCATGTTGTCACAAATGGCAGAATTTCCTTCTTTCTCACAGCTGAATAATATTCCATTGTGTATATATATATATATGCCACATCTTTTTTATCTATTCATCTGTTGATGGGCACTTGGGTTGCTTCCATGTCTTGCCTATTGTGACTAATGCTGCAATGAACACGGGAGTGCAGATATTGCTTTGAGATCCTGATTTCATTTCCTTTAGATACATACCCAGAAGTGGTACTGCTGGATAATATGGTAGATCTATTTTTTAATTTTTTGAGGAACTACATACTGTTTTCTATAGGGGCTGTACCAATATACATTCCTAGCAACAGTGCTCAAGTGTTCCCTTTTCTCTGCATCCTCACCAACACTTATCTTTTGTCTTCTTGATGATAGTCATTCTAACAGGTGTGAGGTGATATCTCATCAGCATTCATTTTTTTTTTGAGGAAGATTAGCCCTGAGCTAACTGCTGCCAATCCTCCTCTTTTTGCTGAGGAAGAGTGGTCCTGAGCTAACATCCATGCCCATCTTCCTCTACTTTTTTTTAATATATTGGATGCCTACCACAGTATGGCTTTTTGCTAAGCGGTGCCATGTCTGCACCCAGGATCCAAACCGACAAACCCCAGGCCACTGAGAAGCAGAACGTGCGAACTTAACCACTGTGCCACTGGGCCGGCCCCTAGCATTCATTTTTGATAAGATCTCCCTGCAAACCCCTGAAAATTTGTTTACCTGTATAAGATTGACGGTTGCTTTTAAGTCAAACATGCAATTGGTTAATGGGTCAAAAAATATTTTGTTATTACAAATGTACTTTATCATAGAAATTTTTGGAAAATGTGTACAAGCAAAATGAAAAAAATAAAAATCATCTGCAATCCTACCACCTAAAGAGAGTCACTGGTAACATTTTAGTACATCTTTTTCTATGTAAATACACACAAAATAGAATCATATATTCTAATATATAAAATCTGTTTAAATCTCTTCAAACTTGTTTAAAACCTGGAGATTGTTCCATGGTGTTATATTTTCTTCTGCATTATATTGTTAATGACTGGATAGTATTCCATTATATGAATGTACTAAAATTTAACTATTTCACCAATGATAGATGTTTACATTGTTTCTAATTTTTCTCTATTAAAAACAATCCTGTGGGGGCCGGCCCCATGACCAAGTGGTTAAGTTCACGTGCTCTGCTTAGGCAGCCTGAGGTTTGGCCGGTTCAGATCCTGGGCATGGACCTAGCTCTGCTCATCAAGCCATGCTGAGGCAGCGTCCCACTTAGTGGAGCCAGAAGGACCTACAACTAGAATATACAACTATGTACTTGGGGCCTGCTTTGGGGAGAAGAAAAAGAAAAAAAAAAAAGAAGAAGTTTGGCAACAGGTGTTAGCTCAGGTGCCATTCTTAAAAAAAAAAATCCTGTCTTGTGCAATTATCTGATTGTTTTCATAAGAATAAACTTCGAAAAGAGGAGCTACAAGTCAAAGATTATGTGTGTATTTTTGACTTTTGATACATCCTACCAACCTATTGTGGTATAAGACCTAAAATTAAGGACCAGTTTTATGTGCTGCTGGATAAAATCAGGAGGGCCTTCACTGCCCTAAGTACAAGTTCCCCTCCCCATTCTGCTCCTGTGAATAAGGGCCCCTACGCAAACCACCCTCCTGATCACAGGGACCAAGTGCAGTTCCTGCTTATTCCCAAGCATGGGTTTCAGTTCCCTGCCAGCCTGTGGAATTATTCAAACTAGCCAATCACGTCTTCCCATGGCAACCAGGGGCACCCCACCCTCTTGATAATTTAAATCCCGCCTCCTATGGCGATTGCATGTTCACTCTGTTGCCAGGTGCAACCCCTGTGTGGCCCTGCATGGTATGCGGTGTCCTCCTCTCCTGGGCTGTGAATATAAGTGACTAATAAAATGCTTTTGATCTCATTTGTCTAGTGTCAAGTGTCTCATGTTTGACCCTAGTGCAGGGATCTCTTCCTCATCAATGGGGTGAAGAGGAGGCAGTTACAACACCTCTAAATTTTTTATGTTTTTTCTGAAGCATTTGGGATCGTGAATCCTATACAAATCTTATGAAAGTTAAGAATCCTATTTCCAGAGCAATGAGCTGCTGATCAAACATACACATTTTGCATACGATTTCAGGGGATTCAAGGGATCCTCTGATGCACCCAGAATGACTGTCCTCATGAGTTCATGGATTTTTGGTATGACATAAAAATATTGAGTATCACTTTTTGCTCAATTTAAAAAATCAGTCCATTGGACTCCTTTTCCAGGTGTAACGTGCTCCCATTCTTGTACATTCCAAGATATTTTTTGTCACAATGTTACTACATATATTGCTGTACAGACGGACTCAGCATTAGCTATGTGGGAATAACAGATATGTGGGAAGAGTGTTAACCTTGCAGCTCCTGTTATCCTATGAAAAGAATAGTCTTGTTTGTTTGTTTGTTTTGTTTTTTGAAAGAGTATTGGAGGAAAGCTGGAAGGGTACAAGTATTTCACTTTTTTGTGTGCCTGCTTCGTGTCAGGCCCTGTGCCAAGCATTTTATAAGCAATAGCTCCTTTAATCTTTTAATAGAGTTTATAAGGATGATGGATGTAGATTGCCTACCATGTAGTAGGTATTCCATTAATTGAGAAGCAATGAAGTGTAGCAGATGGGGTTTTGGCAATAGAGAGACCTGGACTCTAATCTTGATCTTTCTACAATATAACCTTAGGCAATTTACTTAACCTCTCTGAGTTTCAAGTTCCTCATGTGTAAAATGGAAATAATAACAACAACAACAACAATACTACTACTTAACTTTTATGGTGTATGGGTATTCAAAGTGCTAATATATGTTAAGCGCCTTCTTTAGTACCCAGCATTAGTAGGCCTCAATAAGTTTTCAATATTATCACCTCTTTTTTACAGATGTAGAAACAGGTACAGAGAGGTAACTTGCCTGAATGTAACATAGCTAGTAACTTATCAAGGTTGTAGAATTGATATCAGGGTCTGAGGCAAGTGACAGATGATGGTACACAGATTATAATTAATTTTCCAAATATGTACAATTCTCTACAGTTTCTATTAGCATAGCAACATCCATCAACAGAAGGAAAGCTTGGGGCTTGGGAATGGGAGCATCATATTTGATGAGCAATAGAAGAACAGCTGTAGCTGTAACATCTTGAGAATGCTTAAGGAGCCAAGGCTCAATGGGAAACCACTTCGGAAATCTGAGTTGATAACTTGCTCTCTGAGCTTTTGCCATGGTGTTGTACCACAGGGGGCACCTCTGCAGTGATACAACTGTGCCCTAGGGGTATCTTCCACAATTTAGACACTGAGATTTTGTAAACATTTTCTCATTTGAGTCCTACGACTGAAGAGGTATACTTATCCCCATTTTACGAATGATGAAATTAAGGCTCTAGAGGTTAAAAACTTGTTCAAGATCACCAACCGTGAAGTAACAGAGGCCAGAGTGCAATCCAGAACTGGCTGACTGCTCTTACCTAAATTGACTGGGGAGGAAGAGTATTATAATTATATAATAATAATAATAATAACCATAACTGCCATGTATTGAGTGTTCACTGCTTGATAGTATCTTGTTGAATCCACACCAGAATCAGAAGACATAGATATAATAATGACCTGCATAAGGAAGAGGAAACAGGTTCAAAGAGGCAAAGTGACTTGTTCAGCCAGGATCCCACAGCCAGGAGGTAGTTGAGCTAGATTAAAAACTGCGGCCAGCTCCGTGGCCGAGTGGTTGGGTTCGCGTGCTCCACTGCGGCAGCCCAGGGTTCGGATCCTGGGCGCAGACATGGCACTGCTCGTTGGGCCACGTTGAGGTGGCGTCCCACATCCCACAACTAGAAAGACCTGCAACTAAGATATACAACTATGTACGGGGGGGGGGAAGGGGGGGGTTGGGGAGATAAAGCAGAAAAAGCAAAACAAAAACAAACAAAAACAAAACAAAAAAAACACACATTCTCACTCCAAGAATTAAGTATGAGTGAAAACACAGGTGATTTGAACTTGCATAGAAGGAAAACTTTTCATTTGAAGATTATCATCAAAAAAAGCTTTCTACAGCACCATTGATTTAGAACATGCAACTTTCACCCCCTACCTAAAGTCCTACTATAAATAAAGCTAAGGACAATTTACCATCTTATCTACTTTTACTAGAAAATACTATAGAAATAATTGGCTATAAATATATTTTGGTTGTTTTTAATCTTTTTGTTATGAAATATAAAACATACATCCAGAAACATAAATGTACAGAATTGTGCATAGTTATAAATCAAACATCTGTGTAATCAGCAATCAAGTAAATAAAAGAGAACATTGCCAGATCTCTAGATGCCCCGAGAGATCCTCTGATTATGTCCTCCTTCTATATATATACACTCACTGTTTGCACTTAGGTCTTTTGCCTATTTTTTTCTTACCTATTTTTTGGAGCTGTTTGTATTCTACATGTGAGTCCTTTGCTAATTATACATGTTGCAAATATATTCTTACATTCTATAGCTTGTCTATTGTGTCTTTTGATGGACTGACATTTTTCATTTTAAGGTAGTGTTATGGGGAAATATTATTCTTTAAACTTTAAAGAATTTATAAATCATTTATTTGTGCTTAATGCCTTTTGTGTCTCTTTTAAGAAATCTTTTCATACATGCTGTTCTATATTATTCTGAAAAAGCTTTATATATATATATATATATATATATGATTCATTCCATTTTATTGTTGAGTAGCATTCAATTGTATGGACATATCACAATTTGTTTATACATTCACTCACTGAAAGGCTTTCAGGTGGTTCCAGTTTTTGAAGATTATCAATTTTGTTGCTATAAACTTTCATGTACAGGATTCTGTGTGAACAAAGGTTTTCATTTCTCAGGAGTGGGATTGCTGGGTTGGTCATATGTAAGTTGTATGTTTAATTGTATAAGAAATGGCCGAACATGTTTTTTCCAAAATGGCTATATCATTTTGAATTCCTGCTAGTAATGTAGCAAAGTTTCAGTTGCTCTGCATCCTCACCAGTATTTGGTATTGTCTTTTATAATTAGCCATTCTAATATAGGTGTAGTGGTATCTCATTGAGGTTTTATCTTGAGTTTCCCTGAGGATGAGTGATGTTGAGCGTCTTTTCATGTGCTTATTTGCCATCTGTATATCTTCTTTGGTGAAGGGTCTGTTAAACCTTTCCCAATTTTTAATTAGGTTTTTTGTTTTCGTCTTGTTGAGTTTGAGAGTTTTAATATGTATCCTCCATAGAACTCTCTGTTCAGATATGTAATTTACAGATATTTTTCTCCCAGTCTGTGGTTCATCTTTTCCTTCTTTGGGCTCCATCTTCTGCAGAAAAAAGTTTTTTGTCTGTTTGTTTGTTTTGGGTTTTTTTGGTGAAGGAGATTGGCCCTGAGCTAACATCTGTGCCAACCTTTCCTCTATTTTGTATATGGGACACCAGCACAGCATGGCTTGATGAGTGGTGAAGGTCCCTGCCAGGATCTGAACCCATGAAACCGGGCCACTGAAGTGGAGTGGACTGAACTTAACCGTTACGCCACCAGGCCGACCCCAAATAAGAATTTTTTTAAAAAAATTTAAAGAAGTTCAAATTATCAATGTTTTCTTCTGTGCATCATACTTTTGCTGTCATATCTAAGAACTTTTGCTAACTCAAGGTCACAAAGATTTTCTTAGGAAATTTTTCACTTTCCACTTAAGTCTGTAATCCATTTTGAGTTAACTTTTGGATAAGGTGTGAGATAAGGGATGGAGTTCTTTTATGCATATGGATGTCCAGTAGTTCATGCAATATTTCTTGAAAAAACTATCCTTTCAGTATTGAATTGTGTCTATTTATATACTTGCTATTCTGATTTTTTTTGTAGTATTCCATTTTAATAGATCTATTTGCTTTTTGGCTATATCTTTTTGTATTTCTTTTTTTTAGTGGTTGCTATAGAAATTACAATATGCCTATCTAGCTTTTCACAGTCTCCTTAGAGTTAATATGTTACCACTTCAAGAAAAATGTAGAAGCTTTACAACCACGCAGATCCCTTTGCCCTCCCCACTTCATGTTAATATTTTCACGTGTATTACATTTATATACATTGAAAACTAGACAAAGTCATGTTTTGCATTCAACAGTCATACACATTTTAAATAATTTAAGAGGAGGGAAAGAGTCTATTGTATTTACACAGATATTTATCACTTTCGTTGCTCTTCCTTCATTCCTGAATTTTCAAGGTTCCCTCTGGTATCATTTCCCTTCAGACTGAAAAAGCTCCATTAGCTCTCAAGCAGATCTACTGGTGATGAATTCTTGGTTTTCCTTCATCTGAGAATATTTTTATTTCAACTTAATTCCTGAAAAACATTTTTCTTGGTTGCAGAATTCTGGAATCCCATTTTTTTACTCTCAGTACTTTAAGATCTTATTCCACTGTCTTCTGCTCTTTATAATTTCAGGTGAAAATTTTCACTATTTGAGTCAGTGTTCCCCTATCTGTAATGTGTCAGTTTTTCTTTGCCTGCTTTCAAGATTTTTTCTTTATCTTTGGTTTTTAGCTGTTTGATTATGATGTGTCTTTGCAAGGTTTTGTTGAGTTTATTTTGCTTCGAGTTAACCGAGCTTCATAAAAATCTACACTTATTTATTTCACCAAATTTAGGAACTTTTCAGGCATTATTTCTTCAGCACCAATTTCTTTTTCCCCTTCTCATAGAACTCTAATGACATGAATGCTAGACCATTTGATAGTGTTCTACAGGTTTTGAGCTTCCAGTATATTTTTTCTTTGAACTTTTTCTTCTCTCTGTTTCAGCTTGGATGATTTCTATTGAAAGACAGAGATAACAGTTATTGAGAATTTCCTCTATTCTCTTTGGACCACAGGACCCCTTTTTCTGTTTTTCTTTATTCCTGGTGAGAAATTTTGGATTCTCCCATAGTTTTTAGCTTTTCATGCTGCTGTCGTACAGTTTCCTTAGAGAATGACAGAGAGGGAAAAAAAACCCCGAAAAAAAATGAGATTTTCTTCTCATTCTCCACTGGTCCGTTTTCTCAGTTGTGTGGCCAGAAAGACAAAGCTGAGCCTGGGACTTGTGCCAGTCCATATACAGAATTATGAGACCCCCTTCTCTAGCTCTGAGTGCTTCTCACACTCCTGAGGTCCCAGGCCCCTTTCCCTGGTTCTCTGACTAAAAAGACAGACTTTCTTTCAGAGATTTGGCTACCTCCTCCCTGTACGGTTCCATGACTGAGCTATAATTCACGTCAAAGCCAGAAGATAAAAGAGAAGAGAAACCTGAGAAAATCAATTCTGTCTCAGTTGCTTTTGTAAGTTTGAATTATCTCCCCAATCTGTCTGCTATTGTTTAGTTTTCAGAACCCTCAGGTAGTTGTTTTTATATTTTGTCCAGAGTTTTTGGTTGTAATCAGTATGAGAGAGAGGCTGTAAGGAGCTTACTCTATTTTGGCTGGCATTAGGAATCCTCCTGTTGTGATTTTGATGGGGCCTGTATTAAATCTCTAGGTCAGTTTGTGGAGAAACGACATTTTAAAAAATATTGAGTCTTCAAATCCTTGACTGTAGCATATCTCTTCATTTATTTATATCTTCTAAATGTCTCTAAATAAATTTTATAATCTTCCCTATTAGAAATTTTTGGCATCTTTTTGTTTGATTTATTCCTAAGTACTTGACATTTTTATGCTACTGTTCATGGAACTTTTAAAAAGGATTCTTAAATTGTTATTGCTTATATATAGAAATGCACTTGATTATTTTATATTGATACTTTATCCAGAAAATTGCTAGACTGTCGTATTTTTTTTATTTTTGGTGAGGAAGATTGGCCCTGAGCTAACATCTGTTGCCAATCTTCCTCTTTTTGCTTGAGGAAGCTTGTCACTGAGCTAACATCTATTCCAATCTTCCTCTATTTTGTATGTGAGATGCTGCCACAGCATGGCTTGAGGAGCTGTATAGGTCTGTGCCCAGGATCCAGACCCCTGAATCCTGGGCCACCAAAATGGAGTGCACGAACTTAACCACTGTGCCACTGGGCTGGTCCCTAAACTGTTGTTTTCTTAATGACTCAACATTGAAATTTATTAAGTGCTTTTTCTGCATCTATCAACGTAAGTTTTTTTCTCCTTGAACCCATTAACATGGTGAATTATACTTTTTGATTATTCAACGTTAAACTAATCTTGAATTCTTGCAATAAACCTGACGAGTAAAGTGTATAATCATTTTAATTTATTTTTGGGGTTCAGATTACTACTACAGTCATGCATCGCTTAACGACAGGGATATGTTCTGAGAAACGCGTTGTTAGGCAATTTTCTCCCTGTGCAAACATCATAGAGTGTACTTACCAAACTGAGATGGTATCGCCTACTACACACCTAGGCTATATGGTACCAATCTTATGGGACCACTGTTGTACATGTGGTCTGTCGTTGACTGAAACATTGCTGTGTGGTGCATGGCTGTATTTTATTTAGGGCTTTATATCTATATCCATTAGTAAGACTGGCTTATAATTTGCCTTTTACAGATCATCTTTTCAGATTTAGGAATCAAAGTTATGTTAACCTCATAAAATGAGTTGGGAAGTATACACTCTTTTTACATTTTCTGGAATAGTTGTGTAAGTTTGGAATTTTTCTTCCTCTAACGATTAATACAACTTAAAAAGTGACGAGCAAGATGATCTCTCTCACTATTTAGTGTGTGTGCGCATGTGTGGTAGTTATAGATCTCTTCATATGTTCTATTTCTTCTTGAGGCCATTTTGAGAAGTTAAAATTTTTTAGGAACTTGCCCATTTTGTCTACGTTTTCAGATTTATTAAAGTTCTTCTTAATAACGTCTTATTTTTCATGTCATATTTGTAATCATGTCCACTTTTCATTTCTTACATTTAATAATGTGCTGTATCTTTTAATCACTGTCATTATAAAAGTATACATTTTGTTCATTTTTTCAAGAACCAACTTTTGGTTTTTGATCCTCCATATTTTTACATTTGTTTACCATTTTATTACTATTTCCTTACCTCCATTATTTTGGGGGATTTATTTTATTCTTTCTTAATTTTAACCTCATTTATTTTTAGACTATCCTCCTTTTCCATCAAATGCTGTTTCCTCAAAGTACTGATTTAGCTGCATGCTGTGAGTCTTGATATGTAGTATTGTTATTACAGTTTAGTTTAAAATTTTCATTGTCAATTATTCTTTGACTACAGATTATTTAGAAGAATATTTCTTTTATTTCAAGTAATTTTATTGGGATTATAATGGTTTATAACATTGTGTAATTTCCGATGTACATTATTGTTTATCTATTCCTGAATACACTTCATCGTGCTCACCCCCAGTAGTCTAATTTTTATCCATCACCATACATATGTGCCGCTTTGTCCCTTTTGCCCACCCCCCAATGCCCTTCCCCTCTGGAAGCCACAATCTGTTCTCTTTATCCATGTGTTAGTTTATCCTCCACATATGAGTGAAATCATGCAGTATTTGTCTTTCTCTGTCTGGCTTATTTCACTTAATATTGTACCCTCAAGATCCATCCATTTTCTTGCAAAAGGGACGATTTTGTCTTTTTTTATGGCTGATTAGTATTCCGTTGTATATATATATATATATACCACATCTTCTTTATCTGTTCATCTGTAAATGGGAACTTGGGCTGCTTCCACGTCTTGGCTATTCTGAATAATGCTGCAATGAACATAGTGGTGCATAAATCTCTTTGGATCAGACAAGGGGTTGATCGCCAAAATATATAAAGAACTCATACAGCTCAGCAAAAAAAACCCCAAAAATCCTGATCAAAAAATGGGCAGAGGATATGAACAGACATGTTTCTAAGGAAGATATACAGATGGCCAACAAACACATGAAATGATGCTCAACATCACTAATTATTAGGGAAATGCAGATCAAAACTACAATGAGATATCACCTTACACCAGTCAGAGTGGCTATAATTACCAAGACAAAAAACAACAGATTTCGGAGAGGATGTGGCAAAAAGGGAACGCTCATACACTGCTGGTAGGAGTGCAAACTGGTGCAGCCACTATGGAGAACAGTATGGAGATTTCTCAAAAAACTAAGAATAGAAATACCATCCAATCCAGCTATCCCGATACTGATAATTTATCCAAAGAACTTGAAATGGAAGTATATTTCTTAATATTCAAACATGGTTATTTTTCTAGTTTTTAAAAAAGTTTATTTCTCTCATAATTGTCCTGTGGCCAGAGAACATACTGTCTAAGATTTCAGTGCTCTAAAATTTCCGGAGACTTGCATTATGGTCCACAATATCATAACATTTTTGGTAAATATTCTGTATTTTCTTGAAGTGAATGCATTTTTTCGTTTGTTATTTACAGTGATCTAAATATCTCTACTATGTCAATTTTGTTTATGAGGTTCTTAATATGTTTCTATATTCTTACTTGTTGGTCATTCTGTCAGTTACTGAGAGTTGTGTATTAAAATATTCCAGTATAATTGTAGATCTATCTAGTTTTCCTTGTAGTTATGTTACATTTTGGTTTATGTATTTTGATTTTATGTTATTAGTTGTATACGAATTTGGAATTATTTAAGTTTACTGGTTATTTAAACCTTTTATCATTAGGTAGTGATCCTCTTTGTCTCTGTAATGATTTTGCCTTAAAGTAAAATTTGTCTGATATTAATAAAGCTTTACCAGCTTTCTTTTGTTAGTGTTTGCATGATATGTTTCTCTGTCTTTGTATTTTCAACCTTTAGATGTCATTATGCTTTAGATATATTTCTTGTAAACAGCCAGTGCTGGTATTTTTTTTTTTCAATACGGTCTTATATTCCTCTTCTTGTAACTAGAGCAGTTCATCCATTCGCACTGATGGTAATTACTGATATATTTAGGTTAAATCTACCATCTTATTTTGAGCTTTTATTTGTCTTGCCTGTGCTATATTTTGTTTTTTCCTTCCTTTCTTGATTTCAACTGGACTGATTATTTATCTCATTCCATTTTTTCCCCTCATCTGGCTTTTAAATTATACATTCTATTTCTATTCTTCAGGTGGAGTTTCCCTGGACATCCCAGATGTTGCAAAAATGGGTTGCAATTCAGTGTGAGAGATTGTTTCTGTTTCACCCGAACTTTGGAAGTGAGGTCTTTCAGTGTTTTAGCCTGAAAGGGAGATGATTTATCAGACTCCCTCACTTTGATAGGCCCTGGGTTTGGACTTTTGCTGCTTTAGGCCTGCAAAACAACCAGAAGTGCAGCCTAATTCCTCGGATTTTTCTTTTGGATTGGTATGTACCCTTAGAACTAAGATGGCTGTGAGTTCTTCTCCAGGTTCTATTCATCCCCAAGATTTTGGCTGCTGGCAATTTCTCACTGTATTATCAGCTCTTCAATGGTTGTAAAAGAAGATGTTCTTAATATTTTTATCACATTTTACTTATCCTCAGTGGTAGAGATGGCTAAATTGCTTAGCGTGCCTTTTGTGAAAGCAAAAGTCCTATATATCCATTTGATGTTAGCAATCCTTTGAGCCTTATAACAGCCTCCAGGTGGGTTTTGTTATCCTTATTTGGAAGAGAGGGGGAACGCAGACTGAGTTAGGTCAGGCAGCTTACATGTAGTGGAGCTCAGTCAGTTGGATTATGAACCTGGTGCTCATGTCACTATTCCATGCAGTCTGTTTTAAAATAATTTGAATCCTGTAGTATTGGTAGTTCACGTGATACTTTGAATTTCTTTTGGTAGGCAAAAATATTTTCCCAGTTGTCCCAATTGTTTACTAAGACAATATTAGCAGGACACAAATTATATAGACATGGCACTTTTGAAAAAGTGTACTTTAGAAGTATTTAAAAGAATAATGGTTAAAAATGGTGGCAGTCTGGTAAAATCCATCTATTACGAAGAGAAATGAGCCAATGATAAGTTCGTATGTGCCAAACAGGGCTATTTGCTCACACAGTTAATTTATACTTGATCATTTTACTTTATTTTATGGGTTGGAAAACAACCTCCGAGTTTGAGCCAGTTTTGTTGAAATTCCAAAATAAATATTTTAATGGAAATAAGATATATGAGATTTGGATATCAAATTTTTTACCTTGATAAAACATCCCTATGGTTGATGCTGATGAGTGACTAATGATTTCCTAGTATAAATTCATAAGTTTAATTTTCAGTAGACAGAAAACACTAATTTCCTTACAAAGGGAATCTAGTCAAACCTGAGAGGGCTCCTCTGTTTTGGGTTGTCTGACCTGGAATTATATGATGGGTGCGTTCACTACCTAGACTGGGGCCATATATACACCGTATTTTTAGCAAGCTGGTTTTTTAGAGGTGGTTTGAGGGGCCAAGTATACAATCAGATTTATAAGGGTTAATTATGTTTTTTAGGAATAATTAGGGAGATAATGAGAGGCAGTTAGTATAAACTTTCATGTGAAATATTTTCATTAAAAGCCATATTTATTTATTTATTTATGAGTGTGGTTATGTAATATATATTGCCTATATGATTTATTGACACACAAAGAAATACAGAGTAGTATGATTCTAATTTTCAAGAGTTCCTTCTAATAGAAGTGCAAATCATGGATTGTCAGAACTGAAGAGGTGAGGAAACTGAGGCTCAGAGAGTGATGTCCAATCCAGGTCTTTTTTCTGTATGCAATTCAATTTTCCTATGTGAGGGGAGAGAAGGAAGTCAGATACCGCCTAGACTTGGCCTCTCTAACCCTTGTTTTCAGAATCAGCTTGTAAGTATCAGGGTAAGATTCCAGGTGAGAAAGATTCCTCAAGGTTTTTAGCGTTAATGAGTGAATCCACCCTGAATTTGTAGAGTGGCTTCCTTCCATGCACAAGAGCAAGATCACTATTGAATGATATTCAGTTTTGAATGTTCAAATCAGAATGCTTTTGACTGCAAACAAGTGTCACAGATACTGTTTCAAATAGTAGCTAGTGAGATTTACAACGCAGATCTCTAGCAGTTATGAATAGAAAATGTTTCTTTTGTGCAATTTAAAATATCTCTTCTTGAAAACGTTAGAATATTATATGGCAAAGCAAGCCCTTTCTCACTTCTGTTGCTGTGCATAAATTCACCTCACTAGCTCCACGGCCTGTTTTTGGCTCCTGGGATTGAATGAATCTTCATTGTGGCATTGCCTTAAATGCTTGGATCAGAGACACTCTTTCTAAAGCCCACTCACATGAAAGTAACACGCCTGTTTTAGGTACAAATTGGAGACTTCAGGATGAGGGTGAGCCCACCTGGGTGATTTAGGGCAAAGTTGGACCTTTGCCCATACTTAAGGTAAATCAATCTTTTCCCATAAGTCACATACCAGAGATGTCCCTGACCTCTTTACCAACAGAAAGCATGAGAAACAAGCTAACTACTTATGGATCGGAGTGGAAAATGAGGCTAGTTATTTTTACAGCTAAATAATACGTGTACATTTAAAATACTTTCTGTTGAAAAATGTGGTGGCAAAACATTAACACTCATGTCTATTGTATCTGTTAGTCATTTGCTTAGGATCTAGTCTCCTTTGCTCCTTAACTTCCTGACCTAACGGCAAAAAAACCTAGACCAGGGAAAAGGTTAGTTAAGCTGGTTTGACTTTCATGTTGAAACCTGACCCCATTGAAAAGCCTAAACTACTTTTGTGCTGTCATTAAGCACAACCAAGACATTCCTGTAGCAAACATCTGGCCCCTTTGCAAGGCTATCATTGCTAGTTAGAGATTTCCTTTTAACTAGCTGTGATTTGCGTCGGTTTGAACAAACTGGAAGACAAGACTTTTTTTTCAAAAATACAATTTAATTTTTAATTAAAACGAATATATGCTTATTATCAAAACTTTGCAAATACATATACAAAAAAGGTTTAAAAAATGATGATTTCATAACCCAGAGGGAACAGTTAATGTGTTTGTGCATTTTCATTCAGTCTTTTGTTTCTGTGTGTGTGTGTGTGTGTGTGTACACATGTACATGTTCATTACACTTTTGGGATAATACATATGTGGTTTTATTTCTTGCTTTTTTTCACTTAAATTTGTATCATATGTATTTCATCATGTCACTAAACAAACATATTGCAATTATTTCCCTGTTATTGAAAGTTTATGCTTTTCTAATCTTTCACTATTAATATATATTTTATACATGAATTATCTATCTATCTAATTGTTCTTTCTCTTACTACTTCCTTAAGTTACAGACCCAGAGATAGAATTATTGAGTCAAAGGGTACAGCGCATTTTTAAATAAGTGCTTTTGGTGCATATTGCTGAAATGCCATCCAGAAATCCTGTTGTAGTGGTCTGTACTCCCACCAGCAGTGCAGGATAATAATAATTTCTTTGCTTTCTAATTCCCATCAGGCGAATTGTCCAGTAGAAATATAATGTAGGCCATACCTGTAATTTAAACTTTCCTATGAAAAAACAGTAACCATGTGAGGGGATGATGTGTTAATTAGCTTGACTGTGGTAATCATTTCACTATGTACATGTATATCGAATCAGCATGTTGTAGACCTTAAATTATATATAATTTATATTAAAAAAATAAAATTTTAAAAGTTTCCTAGTAACCACATTAAAAAGTAAAAGGAAACAGGTGAATTCATTTTAATAGTATATTGTATTTAACCCAATGTATCCAAAATATATAATTTCAATATCCAATCAATATAATACTATTAACGAGATATTTTACTTCTCTTCTGTACTAAGCCTTTGAATTCCAGTGTGTATTTTACACTTTACAGCACATCTCAGTTTGGACAAGCCATATTTCAAGTGGCTAGTCATCACCATAATGGATAGCATAGCCATAGAGTATTGCATTAAAAAAGTTCTTTGCCAGTTTGATAGGTGGAAAAATGACATTGCTATGTTGATTTGAATAGCATTTCCAATTGGTAATAAAGCTGAAATTTCCTCACATGTTGTATTTTTGGGAGTATTAATGGTTCTCAACTTATGTGAGTTATCTCTATATTTAGGATGTTAACTCTTTATGTCATAGTTGTCGAAAACGTTCTTCCCTTCATCTCATATTTTTCCCAATTTTTAGTACTGAATTTTAAAATTTCTATGTAATCAGATTTATGTATTTTTTCTTTGCAATTTCTTTCACTGATCATATGCTTAGGGAGTCCTTTCCCATTCCAAGAAAGTTAAATATTCACTTATGCTTTTTATCATTTCAGTTTTTTCTAAGCTTAACTCTTGTATCCATCTGTATTTTATTTTGGCTTATGGCATAAGGTAAGGATGAAAAGTTAGTTTTGTTTGTTCCCAAATAGCTAATTTCCACAATACCACTTATTGAATAACCCATCTCTTCCTCTTTGATTTGAGATAATTCCTTCACAATAAACTAAGATGATCTGTGTATTAGGGTCCATTTCAGGTCCTCTGATCTTCACCCTGGCTATTTCTTTGATTTCTGAGTTATTACTCCACTATTTTAATTATGATAGCTTAATAATAGATTTTAACAGTTTGCAAGGTACGCTTCCCTTTTTTCTTTTTGTTTTGTTTTTCTAATATTTCATACTTACTCTTGCTTGATTTTTCTTCCAGATAAAATTTAGAATAATGTTGGAAAGTTCCAAACAATCCTGCTAGTGTTTTTTCATTGGTATTATTATTAGAAATATTTTTACACTGCATATTATCTTGAGAACTACTTCCATCTTCCTAATAGCTGCTCTTTCCATTCAGACACACAGTTTGTCTCTCCGTTATTCAGATCGGTTAGATTTCTCAGCAATGTTTTCTGGTTTTCTTCATATAATTTCCTGTTAATACAATTAGCAGTTTATTCTGATTTTCTGATTGGTTATTTCTGATCCATAGGAAAGTATTAATTTTGGTATATTTACCTTGTATCTAAACATTATATGGAACTTATACTGTTCGGGGGCTGTTTTGCGAAAAGAAACTCTTATGGAAAGAAAACCACTAAGACTTACCATTAGTTAATAAAGGATAAAAAAACGTGATTAGGTTTTAAATCAAGGATAATTGATTCATATATATATATTTCCTATATTGACTCCTTATTTATATTTTTGTATATATATATACATTTCCACCTCTGGACTCCGAGAAAACGTCCCGCGTTACACACATTTTGCTTTGAAACCTCCTCTTCTAATCAGAAGCTTCCCGACATTCCTTTGCGCCCTCCCTTCCCTGAGCTGCTGAGTTTTAAAATCTCTTGGGAACCACAGCTGCCTTTTTATTTCTCTAACTGACTACTTCGTTTATTTCAAGGCTGGTTTTTCCTGCTCCAGCAGTCATGAGTTCTTCCTGTGCCTTCTCACCACCTGATTCAATTTAGACTAAATTCAAAGGCAGAACGTGGCAATGGTCCAACCGCCCACCCTCTATTTTTCTGCCTCAGCAAAAGGGCCAGATCAAGACGTGGGAATGTGGGGCTGCTGGTCTGCGTTAGGTCCACAACATCTCTTCTGTCTCTCCTCCTCCTCTGCCGCCTCCCCCAAAGCTCCTCCCCTCTCCTCTCTGCTCCCCTCACCTCTCTGCTTGCCTCCCAAATGGTTCTCTCACTGCAAGATGGGCTTTCCCAAACCTTCAGCTTCTGCTAAAGCATTCAGGCTAGTCTGCTGCTGACACTGTTTTAAATATTTTGTTCTTTAGTATAAAGTCGTTTTAAACATCAATAATTTTGAACAGTTAAGAAGCAATCTTTTCTACAGTGATCTCATTAAATTCTGCTTTTTCTCAGCTGTCGGACCCATATGTGACAGTTGATTCCAATCACTGAGTAATTTATTTTCAAAAACATGTATTCTAGGGTCAGCCCCGGTGGCCTAGTGATTAAGTTCAGCCCACTCTGCTTCTGTGGCCAGGTTTGGCCCCTGGGCGTGGACCTACTCTGTTCTGTTAGTGGCTATGCTGTGCTAGCGGCCCACATACTACACATGATAAAAAATAGAGGAAGACTGGAACGGATGTTAGTTCAGGGTAAATCTTCCTCAGTAGAAAAAATAAAATAAAATAAAAATTCTATGCCATCTTGTTACAGGAGGTAGTAAATTTAAAAAGTAAATTATATTAATTGAAAATACAGTATGTGAATATACTTGAGATACCTTATAAAATAGCTTCTTGATAAGTTTGTACTGACATTTTGTGAGAAAATAATATTTAGTAACAGAAGCAGGTTCAATTCCGTATTAATTGTAATTCTTTACACAAGTATAGCATTTTATTAAGTGTCTACTCTGTTTCATGAAAGCTATCATATGCGAGGTGTTTGGTTGGACAGTGAGAAATATATTAATTTGGAAATGGTGTGTAATCCCGGAGATTTCATCATTACCATCCAAAAGTAATTGCCCCTACTTGTATGTGAATGTACACGTACACAAGCCCATGGGGAATTCAAATCTAAAGGTAAGAGTGAAGTAACATATGAACACATTCATAACAAAGCTGACATTTCTTTCAGCTTTTATATTACCATCTCCGTTAATTTACCAAATACTAAATTTGGTGCAGCATTGTGCACACTTGATTTAAACAACTAGTCTTGATCTTTTCACCCTGAAAGGTGCCTAACTGTTTAAAAATTAAACCAGTGACCTGGTCACACGGATTTGGGTCTGTATGCTTTCTCTACTGGGACCCTAGCATCGGATTCCCTCAGGTCTATGGCAGAACTGTGTGTAGAATACTGCATCAAGGCAACTTGAGAACAGGAAACTACCTTTACTGTAGCAGATAGTCCAGTCTAGAAGTAAGTTACAAAGCAGCCTCTATATTCTCTATGCAAAGGAAACGGATCATTCTTCATTTCATACATCATTTACACCATGATGCAGTGACTCCACAAAATCACTAGACTTTAAAAAGAACAAAGGAGACAGAAATATTTTTTTGCTGGTTCTAAATGTTCTATAGGGTATAAGGGAGACATGTTGCCATACATTTCATTTTCTTTGTCCTCTATTTAAGGAAAAGATAACATTTGCAAGAAAGAAGAGCGTGTTGGAAACATACCTTTTTGTTGCAAAGTCTGAAATATAAAGGTTCTTTTATTGGGAAAACTGAAGATACCCCTTAAATCTAGATAAATTCCATCTTGTGTGAGAGAGAATCCAGGGCATTCATTCAAAATATATTAGTAAAAGTATGGCAGATTAATTCAGTTGGTACATTTCAAAGTATTTAATCTGCTTAACCCTCAAAAGTTAGGAGTATGTGTCAGAAATTTTACCCAGATCCAGTATTTCATACTATTAAACTTTTTTTGAAAAATAACTGGTATTACCTAAGATATTTCAGTAAAATTTTATGGGTCATATTTATACAGTGGCATTCAATTTGGGGACTTTCTATTGGTTATTCAGTGGCATGTCAGCTCCTACTCTCTTAAATAATATCATTGGTACTTTTTCCAATTAAAATTTTTAGTATGCAATACATTCACATGGCAAAAAAAAGAAAGAAAATAGGTTTTACTAAGCAATATGACTCAGAGAGTCATGAAAGGATGGTTGCTGTAGGTGGGATTTGAGGAAAGAAAAGGTAGAATTGGAACTGGAGAGCAGGAGTGAGAACATTTGAATGAATAGAGGAATTAATTTGGATAACCAATGGGTAAGATATGTCAGGCAAGCAGTTAATAAATACTGTGCTTAGTAACCCGTTGTGCTGGTTGACTTTTCAGCTATTAAAGAAAATTCACCATTGCTTATGACAGCATTATGTACACAAAGTTGGATTTGGTTTTAAAGCTTTCTTTTTCTCCTCCTGTGTGAGATCAGAAAATTCGCTGCTGGAAGTTTGCACATGTAGGTGAGCCATTTTCCTGCTGTGTAGGCTTTGTTTGGCCAAGTGAGCATGGTGACTAACAGCTTCCCATCCTGCTTTCTCCGACACGATTTCCCCTGCAAGAGGAAGTTGGGGAGCATGATTCCCCCTAAACAATATAGCTTTTATGTATTTGGGTTATCTGGTTTTGTGCGACACTTAAAGATTCACAGACTGCTAATGAGGGAAGAGATCTTAGAAATTGGCTATTTCTAACTTCCTTTTACTGATGAGGGCCTTGAGGTCCAGAGGTGTGAGGGCTTGGCTTTGTTACTTACAGAGCTGCTCTGCTCTTCCTCCTGGATTGTGGTTGAGAGTATGGCTGTCTTTCTCCCCGCTGGACTGTGAGCAACTTGAGAACAGGTGCTAAATTTTACTTACATTTATACTCCCTGTGACACCTTGTTTGGGGGCTTGCATGCAGTAGGCACTGAATAAATATTTGTGAATGAATATTGTTAAATGAATACTTAGAGAAGAATTTTACAGGCCACTAAACTCAGACATTGAAGTAGCATAACGATTTTGTATAATCCAATTTAGTCTCTATTTTGAACTCCCTCTCAGCTCCAAAGAAGAAAACTTAATTTTGCCAATTCAAGGTCAATTTTGTAACCTCAGGTTTTTGCAGCTGATCTGGAATGAATGCACAGTTAATTCAGGATTCTTTTCTCCAACTTCTCGCCACAATGGCACTTAGGGTTGATGTGCTCACTTAAGTGTATCTGACACTTTTTATGCATCCTTTCAGATCCTCTTGCTATTTCAGCCACCAAAGAAGAGACCAGTTTGTCACCGGCTTAGCACCTCTTGCTTTATTGGTGCTGAAGTGTGAGATGTTTCAGAAACCACCCAGAGCCTGTGCATACACGGCACAGAAATAGGGAGGAATTAATGCCCAGTGGGGCAAAAATTTGACCCATGGGGCATGGGGGCTAGTTGATAATTGCTTCTCGATTTCTTCCCCAGGAAGATGCATTTCATATGGCCTCTCAGACATTCCATTAGATCAAGCAGCCATTTAATTGTTGCAATGACGAACTCAATAATGTATTGTTTTGGTTCTGCCCCTTCCCTGCTTTATTCCCCTGTATCTCATCCTTGATCCTTGGGACCACACTCCCAAGAAAAGTCTCTGCATCAGGCTTTCCTTCCAGGGAGTTTGGGCCAAAACACATAGTGGGGTTGATACCAGGTCCAAGGATGTCATCTCCCCATGCTGCTCTGCCTTGAAATGTAGTTATTCCTTTTCTGGTTTTGGACATCCTTACCCCTCCATGCTGCTATCTGCTGTGATGTTTCATTCCCATCAATTCCCATTCCCAGCATTAACATTCTTGTTGTATCTGCTGAGAATGGCCTTTCATTGAAGTTCTGAGGCCTCCCCAGATCCATGACACTGTGGGCCACGGGGGACATATGAACTGTTTCCCACCCACCTTGGGGATCTATGAGGATTCTATGAGGCCCATCTGCCTAGGTAACCCATGAATCCATCTTTCCTTTCCTCTGCTAAGCCATGATGGTTTGAAGATGTTTCTGAGAGTCTTTCTGCCTCCCAGAGCTAATGTTAGAGGGAATGGAGTATGGGGTCTTCTTAATCTTGATTCCAAAATTTATCTGGGAGCTCCCTCACCTCCTGCTCCTGATTGGCCTATGAGTACTCATTGGTGCCCATCTGGAGTTTTTCTTTCACCGTGTCCCCCCTATTCTATGCCCATAGCATCACTCACATGAAATCTTAAATAAGTTTGGATGGGAGGGATGAAATTAATTCTGAGAGATGAATTTTATTCTTTTCCTATTGCTTAGACCAAGGCCTTGTCTTCTGAGGCTCAAAAAACATAGGCTCTTGCAACTCAAAGAAAGTATTTCCTCTAAAGACAATTGTCTCTGTCTTGAATTCAGAAATTCTACTGGGAAATTCAGAAGCTCAGCACTGGTCAGTTCTTTGGGTCAATATTTCTGTTCTAACAACCTGCCCTGGGAGAGTAAGTATGCGATGCTCTAGCTGCCTGGGCTGGAAGAGGACCTTGGGGAACCATGAAGTGGCAGATCAGTTAGCAATAGTTTCACGTTTCATAATGTTGTCCCACCAGTAATGAAAGCCTGGACATGGCTGAAGTTAAGGCTAATCTTAGATAAAGTGTTTCTTTGGTCTAACCATCATACTATGGCCCAGTATCATTTCTTCTCTGTGCTACTCCCTCCCGCATACCCAGACCTACATGTCCTTCCTCATTAAAGCTGCTTTAAGTAGTCACTAAGGTAAAATTTACACCATTCCTAAAAGCAAAATATAGTACACTTTTTTATAGGGGCATTGACTTGCAGTTCTACTGAACTGGCCCTAGATCTAAACTACCAGTTTGATTTTTATTGTGGGTTACCTCTTGAGGGGGAAGAGGATTGATTAAAAAGACTCTGCTGTGCCCTAAGATAGAGCATTTCCTTTAGTAGATTCAGAGAACTTTCTCCCTTTTTCTTACAGTTTATTCTCTTTTTAAAATTGAGATATAATGCACATACCATAAAGTTCACCCTTTTAAAGTATACAATTCAGTGGTTTTCGGTGTATTTATAGAGTTGTGCAGCTATCACTACTAATTCCAGCACATTTTCATCACCACTAAAAAAACTCTATTCCCATTAGTAGTCATTCCTGTTCTCTCTCCTACTAGCTCCTGACAAACACCGATCTAAGCTCTGTCTCTACAGCTTTGCCTATTATGGACATTTCATATTAATGAGATCATACATACATACATGTCTGGCTTATTGTGTCTGGCTTCTTTCAGTTAGCATAGTGTTTTCAAGTTTTATACATGTTGTAGTATTTAAAAGTATATTGTTCTTTTTTTATCCAGCTTTATTGAGGCATGATTGATAAAATTTCATATATTTAAAGTGTATAACATGATGATTTGATATTTGTATACAGGCAAAATGATTACCACAATCAACTTAATTAACACATTCATAAACTCACATAGTTACCCTTTTTTATGTGTGTAGTATGAACACTTAAGTCTACTCTCAGAAAATTTCAAGTACAGTCAGGTGCTGCATAGCCATGTTTGGGTCAATGATGGAGCATATATATGACAGTGGTCCCATAAGATTAGTACCATGTGGCCTAGGTGTGTAGCAGGCTATAGAATGCTCTATGTTGTTCGCACAACAAAGAAATCACCTAAGGATGCATTTCTCAGAATGTATTCCCGTCATTAAGTGATGCATGACTGTGTATAATACAGTATTATTAAGTATAGTCTCCATGCTGTATACTAGATCTCCAGAACTTATTCATCATTTTTCATATCTGCTTAATTTTACTTTTTCTCAGCTTTATTGAGATGTAATTGACATATGACATTATGTAAGTTTAAGGTGTACAATATATTGATTTGATATACTTACATGGTGCAAAATGACTATTACATTAGGGTTAGTTAACACCTCCATCACCTCACATAATTACCATTTCAATTTTGTGGTGAGAACATTTAAGATCTACCCTCTTAGCAACTTTCAAGTATATAACAGCGTTATTAACAGTCATCACCATGCTGTACATTAGATCCCCAGAACTTATTCATCTTATAATTGAAAGTTTATACCCTTTGATCAGCATCTCCCCATTTCCCCCACCCTCCCCACCTCTAGTAACCACCATTCTACTCTCAGTTCCTATGGCTTTGGCTTTTTTAGATTCCATATAGATGATATCATACAGTATTTGTCTTTCTCTGACTTATTTCACTTAGCATAATGCCCTCCAGTTTCATCCAGTAGGTCACAAATGGCATGATTTTATTCTTTCTCATGGCTGAATAATATTCCATTGTGTGTATATACCACGTTTTCTTGATCCATTCATCTATTGTTGGACACTTAGATTTTTCCCATGTCTTGGCTATTGTGAATAATGCTGCAATGAACATATGGGTGCAGATATCTCTTCAACATACTGGTTTTGTTTCCTTTGGGTATATACCTAGAGGAGGGATTGCTGAATCATGTGATAGTTCTAGTTTTAATTTTTTGAGGTACTTCCATACTGTTTTCCATAATGGCTGTACAAATTTACATTCCTACCAATTTTTTGTGTGTGTTGGTTTTGTAAACTGCAACTTTCCTGAAGTTGTTTATTAGATTTAACAATTTCCTGTTGGAGTCTTTAGGATTTTATATGTATAAGATCATATCATTTGTAAACAGATACAAGTTTACTTATTCCTTTCCAATTTGGATGCTTTCTTTTTCCTGTCTGATTGCTCTGGCTAGGACTTCCAGTACTGTGTTGAATAGGAGTGGTGAGAGTGGGTACCCTTGTCTTGTTCCTGATCTTAGAGGAAAAGCTTTCAGCTTCTCGCCTATTTTGAGTGTGGTATTAGCTGTGAGCTTGTCATATATGGCCTTTAATATGTTGAAATACATGCCTTGTATACGTATTTTGTTGAGAGTTCTTGTCATGACACCATGTTGGACTTTGTCAAATACTTTTTCTGCTTCTATTGAGATGATCATTTGAAGTTTAGCCTTCATTCTGTTAATGTGATGTATCACATTTATTGATTTGCATGTGTTGGAACATACTTGGATCAGAGGGATAAATCCCACTTGGTCATGATATATGATCCTTTGAGGTGCTGTTGAATTCAGATTGCTGGTAGTTTTTTGAGAAGTTTTGCATCTATATTCATCAGGTTTATTGTCCTCTAGTCTTCTTTTCTTGTAGTGTCCTTATCTAGCTTTGGTATCAGGATAGTGTTGGCCTTGTAAAATGAATTTGGGGGGCTGGTCCCATGGCGCAGCTGTTAAGTGCGCACGCTCCACTTTGGTGGCCCGGGGTTCGCTGGTTTGGATCCCGGGTGTGGACATGGCACTGCTTGGCAAGCCATGCCGTGGCAGGCGTCCTACCTATAAAGTAGAGGAAGATGGGCACGGATGTTAGCTCAGGGCCAGCCTTCCTCAGCAAAAAGAGGAAGATTGGCAGCAGATGTTAACTCAGGGCTAATCTTCCTCAAAAAAAAAAAAAAACAGAATTTGAGAATGTTGCCTCTTCTTCAATTTTTTGGAAGAGTTTGAGAAGTTTCTGTGTTAATTCTTTAAATGTTTGTTAGAATTCACCCATGAAGCCATCTGGTCCTGGGTTTTTCTTTGTTGGGAGCCCCACATTTGCATGGGGTCACTGACTGTTCTCTGTGATCAGGCAGGGCCTTAGATTGGCCTCCACAGCTGATCTGCTGAGCAGGACTTCTTTTTTTCTAAATTTTATGTTTCCTTTTTCTCCCCAAAGCCCCCAGTACATAGTTGTGTATTTTTAGTTGTAGGTCCTTCTAGTTGTGGCATGTGGGACACCACCTCAGCGTGGCCTGATGAGCAGTGCCATGTCTGCACCCAGGATTTGAACCAGTGAAGTGGAGCGTGCGAACTTAACCACTTGGCCATGGGGCTGGCCCCCTGAGCAGGACTTCTTAATGTGCCCCTGGCCAGACAGGTCTGTCAGCTCAGCTCCATGGATGGGCAAAGCTGATGGCTGGGCTCTCTGGTTAGGTGAGACCGCCAGCAGGGATGCAGTGTCATCACCAAGATGTGCGTAGTGATTGCTGGGAGCTGCAACCCCCTTCTTTGTTCCCAGCTGTTTCCAAGAGGTCTAGCCCTGTCAATTCTGCCAGTGGTCCCCATGAGATGAAAGCAAAGTTCTCCTCATGGGTTGTGCCCGGGAACTCTAGGGAAGCTAGATTTATGCTTCAGGCTCTCTTTTCTCCATTGGAGAAACCAGGAGCCCAGGAGATTCCTCTAGGTGTGGCACTGTGCTGGCCTAGGGGAGCAACAACGCGGTCAAAGTGAAACAGCTCCTCTTACCCTTCTAATGTGACTTTTCCCAGTTTTTGTACTCCAAGGGAGTGCTTCATCCTCTCTGCCAGGTTCTGGGATTTTCACAAAGGTGTTCTTGTCTGTGGAGAGTTGCTATTCAGTATTTCTGTGAGGATGACTAGAGCTGGGGACCTCCTGTTGCACTATCTTGTTGATGTCATTCCTCCCTTCATTCCTTTTTATGGCTGAATAATATTCCATTGTATGACTAAACTATGTTTTGTTTATTCATTCACCAGTCGGATGTTTGGGTTGTTTCTCCTTTTCAGCTATTGTCAATAGTGCCACTATTAATATTTTTGTGCAAGTATTTGAGTATCTATTTTCAATTCTTTTGGGTATACCTAAGAGTGGAATTGCTAGATCATATGGTAACTCTGTAGTTAACTTTTGAGGAATGGACCAACTGTTTCCCAAGGAGGCTGGACAATTTTACATTCTCACCAGCAGTGTCTGAGGGCTCCGATTTCTCCACATCCTCATCAACACATGTTATTCTCATCTATTCACAATTTGTTATAATCTGCCCCTGGTTATTTGGAACCATAATGATGCCATGTGCTTTTAATAAAAAGAGACACATCTTGTCACCCATTGCATGCATTGAAGACCTTACGAAGTTCAGGAGCATATGCATGCTTCCTTATGGATAATACTTTGTAAGAGTTCCTGTTTGCTAGTTGGGGTTGTCTACTGTTCCATGCAAAAGAAAGGTTCAGCAAAGTGTTAACTCGTGTATGAAAATGTACCTGTGTCCTGATTATCCCCAAATATTCTGCTGAAGAGTCATCTTCATCCTCTCACATTCAGCTCTTTGAAGGAATGCAGCTGAAATCTTGGATAAATATAGAAAATTTACACGGTCTTAACAATTACGTGCAAGCTTTTAATTATGATTTGACAAAGACAAAACATCATGTGCAAAAACAAACAAAAAATAGTTAGGCAATGTTGTTTCTAAAGATGGAATCCAACTTCCAAAACTAGAAATTCTTATTCTATTCATAAAGCTACAGGGAAATGTCATTGCTAATTTTAAAGAATTGAAGCCTGAGTTGTTGGGTAGTATATGTTTTAGACAATTTGAATTAATATTTCTAAAACAAAGCCAAACTCTCAATCTCAAAATAGTTTCTTATTATGTATAATGTGCAGTGTTTGGGATATAAAAATGCTTGAAATTAAAGCTTTATATAACAGTGATTTTAATTTCTTTATTTGCCAATTTAACAGGGATATTTTGGAAATACTAATCTATTATGTCTGCCCCCTAACCTCCAAATCATATTTCCAGTAGCCGTTACACCATTATAACACCTGAGGAAGACGGGGGGCATCTCTCCCCAAGTATACCAACTAATCATTAAACCACCTAGGAAGGAAAAGGGCTAACAAGGTGGAGGAAGCAGAAAGCCCATGTGTGGTGGACAGTTAGCATGCCTTTTGCTGCCCAGCATCTAGATCCTTTTCCTATGTTTGGGGCAGCACCTACCATATGAGCTTTCTTCAAAGCAGAAAAACTGAAAATGCCTTATACTTGCTTCCCCAATGTCCTTTGAAGACAGGGCTAGCCCAGTCACAATGCCCCATACCTTAGGGCAAATTAATGACACAAATCAGGGATTGTGCAAAGTTCATTTTGGCAGGCATAGTATTGATGTGATGACAACCACATCCATTGTCCAGCATCGTTGATGTTTAGACCCAGCAGCAGTGGCTGTACTGTCTTCTAGGGCCCACTTCTATGGTGTTGCTCTTAGCCATGATGCATCTGTGCTTGATTTTTTAGCTCTTTCAGAATCTGTGAGCTACTCATTATCCAGGAATAAACTCATTTTCTGTTAAAATTAGGCAAAACTCTTTTCTGTTGCTTAGAGTTAAGACCTCCTAACAGGTACACTCACCCCTCCCAGTCCCCAGTGAATTGAGGAAAAATGAAGAGACCAGAAGTATGGGAATCAGGTGGTGTTTCACTTGTGTTTCAGAGTCATAGCTCCAGCCTGGGATTGAGAGGAAAGCCAAAGTAAGAAAATTGCTTGCTCTGCTTCTCAAATCTGGGAGATCTTGAAAGGTACTCCTGTGGTCACATAGAACAGCCACATCAGAATAAAACGGGCAGCACAGCGTGCTTAGACAGAGCAAGGGCATAAGTTCTACTCCTCAGAGTTTCCTGGTTTTCCATGCGGTAGAGAAAGCATCTAGAGGGGCCGGCCACGTGGACGAGTGGTTAGGTTTGTGTGCTCCACTTCTGCGGTCCGGGGTTCGCTGGTTCAGATACTGGGCATGGACCTAGAAACTGCTGATCAAGCCATGCTGTGGCGGCATCCCACATAGAATAACTGGAAAGACTTACAAACTAGGATATACAACTATGTATGGGGCTTTGGGGAGAAAAAAAAAGAAAGCATCTAGAGAGCCCCACATGTCTTGAGGAGGAATGTAGAATATAACTGATGGTGCTTGATGGTGAACTTATGAAGGGGATCACAACAGTGAGACAAAATGGTCTTTTGAGGACTTCAGGGCAGACTTTCTGGGCCAGGGATCCAGCAAAAGATGCAGCCAGATCTAAGAGTGGTAAACTATGCCAATGAAGTGTGGCCAAGTTAACAGGGAGGACCATTGGGCCCTGTCTGATCTGAGAGATAACAGGCCATTTGTTCCCAGCCACAGACCAGATGATTGAACAAAGAGAAGGACAAAGGACAACTACTATTCTCCCCACAGAAGCCACTGGGACCCAGGGATATAGTTATTATAGGATAAGATGGAAAATAATACCATCTCATTTTATTAACAGGGAATAGACATTTCTTCTATGATGTTGTCAAACTCATTTCATCTCAGATAAAATAGGTAGTTTGGTTGATTTGTGGCCTTCTAGGGAGTTCACTTATCAAAATGAACTTCCAGTGCACTGAAATGTGGCTTGTAGGTGTTAAGTACTTGCCCAAAGAACTGTTTCATTCTGTCTCTACATTACACCAGGGTTTCTTAGAAATATTTGCCATTAGTCAATGTCTACATTTTTTATTCTTATAGATGAATGTGCTTGTTCAACATACTGAAATTTACTGCATTTGAATATAGACCCCAAAAGTAAATTGCCTGACATACACATGGTATTCTCATTTCCCAGTGTTCAGTCCAAGAAATTAGCATTTGCCTTATTCACTTAAACCAGAAAACATGGTCTGTTTCAAGTGGTCAACTCTTCTATGGCATTCAGATCTTCTAACCACATTGACTAAGCAGACATCATATGCATCTTATCTAGGGTCACAATCAACATATTGATTGGTATGACATATTTATTGAGAAGACTCACCTATTCAGACTGCATGGTTTTATTGAGCCATCACCCATTTCATTGGGCATTTTAGAGACATCACTAATTCTTCTTTTTTTCCCCTGAAGAAGATTAGCCCTGAGTTAACTACTGCCAATCCTCCTACTTTTGCTGAGGAAGACTGGCCCTGAGCTAACATCCATGCCCATCTTCCTCTACTTTATACATGGGATGCCTACCACAGCATGGCTTTTGCCAAGCGGTGCCATGTCCGCATCCGGAATCCGAACCGGCGAACCCCAGGCCACCGAGAAGCGGAACGTGCGAACTTAACCGCTGCATCACCCGGCCAGCCCCGAGACATCACTAATTCTTATAGTTGAAGGAGCTGATGCAGAGAGGGACAACAAGGAATTTGCCTAAGGCAGAGGTGAAGTAAGAACTGATCAATAGCTTGGTTACTTGCTCTGGGTGAACTTGTACTTGTTGGAGATATTATCCATCATCACTTTAATTTCATGCCCATGGGACTAGGTAGTCAACATATGTAATTAGTGGAGCTGTTACCATGCCACAGTTCTGAAATGACATTTTACCACCAAAGACCTAATATAAGTTATTCGCTTCAGCTGATTATATAATTTGAAAGCCACTTTGCTGTGCTGTCATCTATTTGAACACTTTGAAATATGAGATTCTGTATTTCCCCAGAGGACCAAAATATATTAAGGTGTGTGTGCACATATAATGTATATGCTTTCAATTCTCATTGTCCAGGGACAGTGATATTTAACCAGATTGATATAAAGATAACTCTAGGATAGTGATAAAAATGAAATTTTCATAGATTTACATTTTAAGAACTCGCTACTATTGTCAAGAAAAACATAAACAATCAAGCTGACTGGATTCTCCTAAACACATGAATGTGAACTTGCCATTTATAAGATGAAAGTATATGCAAGAGTGACATAGTATTAATTATTGAAGTGTTATTATCAGCCATGATTAAAATTTTGTTAGGAATTATACAAAGACAATCTGGAATTAGAATGACCTTAATTTTTGAAGTATGATCCATTTAAATGTCATTGTAGAACACTAAGGATTCTTCTCTTTCTATCTTTGTTATAATTATGAGAAAGTAATTGAAAATTCATAATACTTTAAGTTCCATTTTACAATAGTTAAATTTATACAGTAATTATATCACTTTATCTTCTCATATGTATAATGACTCTCAGATATTATTTAACAGGCATTGTGCTAAGCAATGCTAATATGAACTTAGATGTACTCAGAATGCATGCCTATACAGATAACTAAATGCTATTGCTGCAAAGTTGATTCGTTTGCTACCTTAGGTTATCATTGTAGACATAGGCACAAGGCATTTATGAAAGTGATTTGTAAAAAAAGGTCTAGACTAGTATGAATATAATCAAATTCACTTATTGTTATGGGCTGAATTGTGTCCCCCTTCAAACTCATGTGTTGAAGTGCTAACTCCTAGTACCTCAGAATCTGGCTGTATTTGGAGACAGAGTCTTTAAAGAGGTAATTATGTTAAAACGAGGTCACTAGTATGGGTTCTAACCTAATATGGCTGCTGTCATTATAAGAAGAGGAGGTTGGGATACAAAGCCACACAGAGGGAAGACCATGTGAAGATCCAGAGATCAGATGGCCATCTGACAGCCAAGTAGTGAGGCTTCAGAAGAAACCAACCCTGCTGACACCTAGATCTAAGACTTCTAGCATTCAGAATTGTGAGAAAATAAATTTTTGTTGTTTGATCTACCCAGTCTGTTATACTTTATTATGGCAGATTTAGGAAACTAATACAGTCATATATACACACTTGTCACTTATGTATATTCAACTGCTGGAATTCCATTACTAATGGTGTATATGGCCTTGCAGCTGCTACAAGAAGCTTTGTTGAAGAAGCAAGACAGCTTGGTGTTTGCAATCGTTCTCAAAAGGAAGATCATAGATTGTTTATATAGGTTGTTTTGCTATTGTGGAGTAATCCTGAGGTATAAAAGGGCAGTGGCAAGGAAGAATCCAGCTGTTTTTTCAACTCTGATAGTGCACTATCTGTGAAGAGAGTGTTATCAAATTCTGCCCTAAGTGGGCTGGGATGAGAGCAGGCTGTGCCAAGATAGTCCACATTTGTTCTTGTTTTCTGTGGCCTCTTTACTTCCATTAAATTCTATATGTCTGGCCAAATAAATGAGGAATTAATAGCTCACACTATTAATCACACTATCACATTATTAGTATGTGTGTGTGTGTCTGTGTATTTGTGTGGGGTGTCAATAGTTTCCAATCTAAATTCTATACCAGCCAAACCATCAATTGAATATGTGATAGAATATAAATATTTCAGAAATCCTAGGTCTCAAAAACTTTTTACCTCCCACATACCCTTTCTTAGGAAACTATTGGAGGCTGTTTTTCACCAAATGAGAAAGAAAAGCATTGGATAGAGAAAACAGGGGACACCAGAAAGGGATGAAGAGAATTCCAGGAGCATGGTGAGCAGAGCTCCAGGAGGACAGCTGTGCCCCTGATGTAACTGGTCCTGATTATAGCAATTTGACTCAAGATATACTGCCACCATTGTACACTCTTCTTTAACCTGAGGACAGAGTGCCCAGGTGAGCCTAGCCCACATTCTTATCTGTTCTTGTCTTCACCATTTGCTGGTGAATTTCCTGCTCTTCTATCCAGGTCGTTTTGCCTGCATCAGCCAACGGCAGCATTTTATCCCACAGAGGTGTTCTGTTCTCTCTCTAGGAGGAACCTAAAAGCAAAAACTATAAAACAGCCTACTTCCTTGACCATATTCCTGTCAGACATCCAGTACCAGACCATATTACAGCCCTGCTGGATGTCCCAAGTATGGTGAGCTTTTTGTTTGCCAGGTCTCATTCATAACGTTGTTCACTGTTAGCCCACAAAAGGCTCTTGTAAACTCTCAGTGAAGTCAAAGTTATACTCTGTTCAGTTTAACTTCTCTTGAATTTCTTCATCTAACTATGGCAACATCGCCTATTCTTTAGAGCTAGGTTTGTGCTTCATACTTGGCTTTAAAAACAAAGCAATGTATGAGTGGAGGGAAAAGAAAATTATAGAGGAAGGGCTCACAGATCTTTTAAAGTTCTGGCAAGGGTCTGTTTCTTCACTTGGGTGTTGGGTGCTTGGGAGTTCATTTTATTAGTATTATCAGTATGAGTATATTTTGTTAGTATTTATTAGTATTCTTTAATCTAGAGGTCTGCAAACTTTTCCTGTAAAGGGCCGGATAGTATAGTAAATGTTTTTGACTTTGTGGGTCATACAGTCTCTGTCACAACAACTCAACTCTACCATGTGTCATGAAAGCAGCTATAAGCACTACATAAACAACTAGGTATAGTGTGTTCCAATAAAGCTTAATTTACGAAAACAGACACTGGGCTAGATTTGGCCCATGAACTGTAATTTGCTGGCTCCTCCAAATTGTACATACATATTTTGTTTAGTCTTACAAATGTATGATCCATTTAAAAAATGTATAAACAAACAAGCAACACCCCACAAAACCTGGGCTGCCAATATTCACTCCATGGTTGCTATGGTCTGAACATTTGTGTCCCTCCCAAATTCATATGTTGAAAATCTAATGTCCAAGGTGATGGTATTAGGAAGAGGGGCCTTTGAGAGGTGATTAGGTCATGAAGGCAAAACCCTCAGGAATGGGATTAGTGCCCTTATAAGAGGTCTCAGAGAGCTTCCTCGCCCCTTCCACCATGTGAGGAGACAAGGAGAAGTCTGCAACTGGAACAGGGCCCTCACTTGACCATGACGGCACCCTGATCTCAGACTTCCAGACTCCAGGACTGTGAGAAATAAACCTCTGTTTTTTATAAGCCACATCCAGTCTATGATATTTTGTTACAGCAGCCTGATCAGACTAAGACAACAGTAAATTTTAAAATGACTTTTCAGCTCTTTCCTCTTTCTATGTACTTCCTTACCTTCTTTTATATTTTAGTTTGGTCTGTGGTCATATTACCTTTCTATTGTGATTTCTGGCATATGCCCCTGTAGTAGGATGGATACTGGATTGGGAATCAGGAGAACTGGATTCTATGCCACACCTCTACCACTGACTAGTAGTTAAATAGTTAAGGGAAAGTGCCTTCCCTCCTTCAGGCCTCAGTCTTCCAATGTAGAATGAGAGATTTGGACCAAGTGGTTTCAGAGGCCGTTTACAACTTGAATAGTCTGTTATTTTAGATGTATTACTATCATTCAATATCAGACATTGACTCATGCACTTCTTTCCTTCCTCCATATCTCCCTCCCCCACAAAAAGAGTAGCTCAAGTTATGCATGAATATTCTCTTGGTTTATTTCCATCTCAGTGTTCTAGGTTAGAGGATTCGTATAAAAATCAGCGTTTTAGATCTCAACATTCTGGGTTTGTCAGGGAGCCAGTTCTTTTTAACTGCACAAATGAACTCCCAAGTAAGAATAGAGACTTTGTAATTGTACTGGCTTCAGAGAAGAATTACAAAATCTATCCAGAGTCTGTCATAATATCCTAATGGTGTTAGTTGCATTATAAATTAAAGGCTTGTCAAGTAATCTATTATAGAAATGCAATTTTTCAGGTGTTTATAAATCCCATGGTGCTGATACTTTTCACATAGGTTGTCAACTGCAGTATAAAATTTTGTTTCCATAGCTTTAGATTTATAGGTGAGTTTTAGAAATGAGAAGATAAAGCCTATAGTTCACTGGTAGAGAGCTGGACCAAACCTAGGGAAGAGTGAGTGGTCCTTGATGATGACTCATCTCTGAAGATGAAGACATCCTGACCAGGCTACCTGGGTAGTAGCTTGGAGGCAGCACATTTAAAATAAAATGTACAACACTCTTATGAAGGGAGCAATAACAGTCAAAGTTTTCTTCCAATAAATGAAAATTAAAAATATGTCAAATGAGAAGATTGAGTGTAATTAGATTTCTATGCTTTTGAATCTTTAAGGTGATTATCTCAATAAGGGAAATCCTAATTTATGCATACACGCATATGTGTCAATGGACTTCTATTTTTCAATTCCATGCATATGTGTCAATTGACTTCTATTTTTCCATTCCAGTAAATGTATAGGAAATGAGTGTAGATTCAGATTACACTCTAAGTCGTACCGATGGGGGCTAGACTAGGAGAATGAAGGTATTTTCAGAAAAGGAAAGCAATTTGTCCCAATGAGTTGGACTTGCAAATAGTGGCCTGGAAAAGTACCAGTTGCTCAGGGAGACTGCAGGTATTATTATGTCCTTGTTTCTCACCTTCTCCCCTCTCTCTCTCCATGAGCTTCCAGGAAGCCTGGAATAAGGCCCTGCACATAGTATGTACTCACTGTAGATTTGTTAACCATAATTCTCTTTAGAAGGCCTTCCTTCTTCAGAGGATCATCTCCTCAGCTTGAGCAACAGTCGTAAAACAAGTTAAAAAGAGCATGCCTACCCCGGTCAGAATTTAATCCTAACCTCTCGATTTGAGCCTGACTATTTGATTTCAATTCACTGATTATAGAGCTCCTACTCTGTTTCAGGAATGAGGGAAGAGTAAATTTTTGAGTAAGTTTCCAGATTTTGAGGTTCTGAGAGGAGTATTGCAGTTCAATTCTATTTTATTTCATTCTAATAAGTAGAAATTTATTGAATTCCTGTGAGCCAGACTGTGCTAGGCATTGACTGTCAGTTATTCTTCAAATTAACATGGCAAAATGGTGTTTTTATTTTCTCTGTTTTATAGATGAATTTAGTGGGTCTAGAGAGGTTACAAGCCTTACGAAGGTGATCCTATAAATAGTAACATGTAGGGTGGGAGGGAAATACAAGTCTTTTGGCTACTAACTCCATAATTTTTCTACCACACCAGACTGCTCTATAACAAGCCCTACTACCTGGACACAAGTAAAACGCAGCTCTTTCTTTCGCCTGCTCACCTACTCTCAGAGCTGGGGAGGCCCCTCAAATACTGAGCTCTCCTCAGCCTCCCTGCTCTGAGACTGTCTAAGTCATCAGATCTGAGACTACACAGGATCCACAGGACAAGGTAGCTGATTTGCTTACTTTTCTCTCTTTGGAACGAGTTAATTTCCCTGGGCTTTGTTTTTCTTATTTTTATAATGGGTTTAACAAAACTGCCCATGTTGCAGGGGTACTGTGAGCCTTCCAGTTTCTTTAGATAAGCCTGGTTTGCCCACTGGCCCCACCTAATCTAAGCCACACCCCTACTCATTTGTTTTTTTAATTGATTCATTCACTCAACATTTATTAAGCAGGTACTTTATGTCAGGCAATGTGCTTGCTACAAGGGATTTAGCTGTGAATGAGACAGACACAGCTCCTATGGGGGAAGACAGGCATGAATCAATGAGATATGACAGCAGTAGATGGTGCTATGGGACTAGTTGAAGAGGTGATGTGTAAGATAGCTGAGAATTAAAGGATGAAGGGATATTACGTGGCACAGAGAGAGGAATGTAGAAGCAGGTTAAACATGTGCTGGATATCTATGCAGAATTGTTAACAATGACAAACAACTACTATCTCCAGCTATTTCCTCCCCGCATCTCCAGCCTCAACTTCAGAAAAGTACAGTAGCCAAACCTCCTTCCCAGCCGCAAAGGCTTCATAAGTCATCCAATCTTATCAGCCTCTGGTATCGTACTTGGCCACAGGGAAGCAGGTGCAAGGATTAATGACCCTCCAGGAAGAAGGTCCTGCCCTAATTAATCGGGAAAGGCTCATCCTTGGCCACATCCATTCAGGGCTTTATACAACTTATTATGTTACTTGGTTCTCATATACTGTTAAAACCATCCAAATCTCTCTTGGATGCTTAATGTCTTTGCCAGGAAACAAGTTCAATGAGAACTGTGGATAGTATGGAAGAGGTTGGGTAGCAACAGAGCTGTCTACTAAATAAGGCAACTTTTTTCCTGAAGTTTTTGATCTGTATGACTGTGGATAGTGTGGATGATGTGTGAATAGATCTTTTCATCTCTCTCATGTGAGCCAGTATTCATTTAACCCAACCTTCACACTTCCTCCCTGTTTTTCTTTTCTTTTCTTTTGACTCAGCTTTTATCTATGTCCCCAGGAGCAAAGGAAACTAATGATTACTACAAGGGTATCCTAGTCAGCAAACAGTCTCCTGTCTTGTTAGCGATTTTCCAGAAACTTAAAATTACACTATGTGCGTTGGGGACTGACAGTGGTTTAAAAAAATCATAAATCATTTTGGAAATCTTTGAATAGTCTTGAAAAACACCATTGGCTCTCAGTTAAAATGTTATGAGATTTCCTACATCATCTACGTATCCTTTTCCTTCTGTTGTTCTGTCAGCTGAGCACTTGCTGTCTGTAGCTTAATGGCCTATGGCGCCTTCGTTATCTAGGTCACTCTGCATGAAGGAGACTTTTTGATTCTCTTGTACCCTCTGGCTCTTTGATTAGTATCTGTACATTTGTACCCTTATGCAATTGTTCATCAAATATTTCTTGATCAAAGCTCTGAGGAGGTCCTGGGGAGGACCCAGGAAGAAAAGACATGATCCCTGTGCCTAAGGGATTCAAAGGAAAAAGTGTACACAAGCAGATAACTCAAGAGGCAGTATGATAAATAGTGTGGCAGTGAAGTGTACAAATTGCTGTGGGAGTGCAGTCAAGGGATACTGTCTCTCAACTTGCCAACAGTCCCTCTAGGGGACGAGAGTGCTTGACTCATATTCGTTAAATCACAGTATCTAAGATTATTGAATAACTTTGTGACCGATGGTTGCAGCTCATCTAGTGAGACTATGACCTTTGAGAACTGAAGTTGTATTTTCAGTACTCTATACTCTAATCTCATGGTCACAAGAATGTTACAAAACAGTGGTCTTTGACTCAGGGCCCACTAGCAAAATCTCTGTAGCCTGGACACCCCCTCCAATTTTCCCATTCATTCAAGAGGTGCCTAAGGGTAACCTGCATGCACACCTCTTCTGCAGTTTTGGATACATTTATTATAGTCTCAGAAATTTCAGCTTTTATTTATGTTCCTTACCTTCTCCTTCCTTTTTGGTTCATTTTGTTATTTTTCTAGTTTCTTAGCTGAATATTCACTTCATTTATCTCAAACCTGTCTCTTTTTTTTAACTAATAAAATCTTTTCAGTCTATAAATTTTCCTGAGTACAGCTTTAGTTATATCCCATAGGTTTTGATATGAGGTATTTTCTTTTTAAGTTGTAGAAAATTTAGAACTTCAATTTTTTTCTTCAGTTTGGTGTTTATCAGACAGTTCCTTAATTTTTAAGTGGTGAAGTTACGGAGTCATCTCTGAGTTGTTAATTTCTATGTTTACTGAATTATGGTCAAGAGAATGTGAACTATATTATCTTTAATTTTGAGAGTGTAAGTAGGTTTTACTGTGGCCAGGTATGTGATCAATTTTTAATATTAATGTTCCAATAACATAAGAGAAGTATGTATCATTGCTGTTTGTAGGGCAGCTATCTAGCTAATCTTTGTGTGTGTGTGTATATATATATATACATACATATATATATTTTGCTCAATGTATTTCATTGCTATGCTGTTTTTTTGCAATAATGATTTACTGTATTTTTATGAACTTTGTGGGTTACAGCTTTTAGCATCACAAAAATTCTTCTCTGTTTAATTTAGCACTTTAGATCTTGAGGTAACCCTCTCACTGATATGTATATTGTCACTGTTTTCATTTATATTTGCCTCATATATCTTAACACATCCTTTTATTTATTTTCTGTCCATTCTTTAAAAATATTAAGTTTTTGGAAATAGGTGATTGAAGCAGAATCTGGCTAGACACCCACCCAACCTAGCTGCTCTTTCTGGGTCAATAGCTAAATGGCATTTTCTAGCACTAGTAAAATGTGGACAGAAGTAATGTGTGCCCCTTAAAATTCTGGCCTTTAAAAGGTCCCCTATGATTGTCTATGTTCTTACTCTCTCTCTTTCTTCGTGAGTTCACTAAACTAAGAGGATCCAACAGAGAGCTTTGAGGCCCTAGTGGAAGGTAGATATAAGCATGGAGGGAGCTTGAGGCTTGTATGCAAATCTTAAAGCAGAACATTCAAGTGGATTGTGACATGACAGAATCTGGGTTTTTTTGATCGTAGTATTTAATTTACCTTAATGTGGAAATAAATTTACAATGCTCCAGGTTCAAAAGGTACACAAGTGTATACAGTGAAAGGTAATTCATCTTTCCCTTCTGGTCTCCCAGCCACCAAATTCTCTTCGCCAGAGGCAGCCATAGTCAACGGTTTCTTGTGTGTCTTCCGAGAGAATTCTCTTCATATCCTTTTGCCTCTTTTGCTTTGGAATCATTGGTCTTTTCCTACTAACTTAAATTTTCTATTTATATATTAAGGAAATTTAGGCTTTTTGGTGTTTTAAGTGGCTTATCTTTCTCTCACTTTATTTGTCGTTGTGTTTTTTTCCATGTAGAAAGATTTGATCTATATGTAGTGGAATTTGTCATTTTTTAAATGAAATCTCAGTTTTGTGTAGTAGCATGCACATTTTATCTACATTTGTTTATCGATATATCTGCTTTAAGGAGCCCTGTGCTTCCTCCTCCCCAAGTCATTTGCTTGCCTGTTCTCCTGTTCCCATCTAGACCTTTAGAAGTCTTTTACTTTTCTAATTCTGAATACCGTCCAACTGCCTCCACCTTTAGCCCATCTCTCTTGGGGTTTGCTGAGATAGTTGGGAATTTTAGTTCCAGGCTCTACATATTTTCAATTATAAAATGTCTCTTCTGTTTCAAAAATCCTTCTAAAACCCTTTTATTAGTTTCTAGTATCATTATCCTCATTCATTTAGTCATAATTATAAAAATGATATGATTCATTGTTCAATGCTGTTTCTTGTACTTTGTTCAGAAGATTTTTGTTCTGATTTAATTTTCATTTAGCTAGAATAATTCCTTGAATGAGTTCTTTAGAAAGGGCCTTCTCAGCCCTTGCTAGTCTTAAAATAGCTTTTCTTTGGGCTTTCATATGAGTGAAACCTTGACCAATGTAAGTTTCTTAGGTCACAGTTCTTTTATCTCGGTAAACTGTAGATGTTGCTGCACTTTATTGTGGCTTCTAATATTGCACATGAGTTGCTGGATGCTACTGTGTTTTCCTTCCTTTAACAAGAAAATTTTCTTTCTTTAGAAGATTTTAAGAGTGTGTTTTTTAACCTTGAAGTTCAGAAATTTAATCAGGATAGGTCCAACTATTTCTTTTTTCATTAACCCTGCATAGGTCTCAGCAAGCTCTTGGAGTCTCAAAACTCAAGTTATTCTTTATCTCAGGAAAGTTGTTGCTATTATATCATTGATGATTTACTTCTTTCTATCTATTCCTCTTTCCTTCTTGGAGCTCCTAGTAATCATGTTAGGTTTCCTGGATCTTTCCTTTGTGTCTTTTATTTTTTTATTCATTAGGTCCATTTCTTTGTATCTTTGCTCTGCACTATGGAATTGTTCCTCTGTTTTGTCTTCCATAAAACTTATTTGAATTTTAGTAGGGACTATTTCTCCTTAAAATTCCTTTATTGATTTAAAAAATTTAGATATCATGTTTGTCAGTTCATGAAACTCTTTTGTGCATAAGGTGAATGAGCTTAAGACATCATTAAATTTTATTAAATTCTTTTGTTTCTTTTATTAATTCTCTCTCCATAAGAGCTGCCCCATTCAGGTCATTCACCTTTAAACAGCTTGGGGTCCCGTGTTTAGTCTATTAAGGTCAAAAGCTTTCGCAATATACCTGAAGTAAGGCTGTGGTATCTTAGGTAGTGCTGTGTCAACACGTGATAGGAGATATGCTGGAAGTTTATCCTCCAGAGGGAAAGCAGTCAACAGTTTGGCAAACTGGGACACTTAACGCAATTCCAAAGTGAGGAGGCCTCTCTGGTGTCAGGAGGGAATTGTAAGGGATTGTATTCAACCTGCTGACATTGACAGCAACAGCTGGCCCCTCCCAAAGGTGCACACAGATGTTCCTCTCCTGGCCTGAGGGGACCCACTAGGGTATACTGAACTCCACTCTACCCTCATCCATCCACCTCCCAGGGAACCCCGGAGTCTTCTTTGTTTCCTACTCCATCGGAGACACAAGTCTGTTTACAAAGTTTTGGGTTCTAGGTCAATTAACTTCCCAGCAATACAACCAATGAAGTTCTACTGCTGAATCTTCCTCCCAAGTGACTCTGCACCTCAGATATCATCATGGATCTTGTCTAGGCTCCAGCACGTTGTCAGGGTTACTTTCAGCTGTTCAGTTGGTCTTGTCAAGAGTCATCAGGAAGAAAGAATCAGGGATCTGAATTCAGGATACCCTCTTCCCGTATGTCCTTCTCTGCTACCTCCATTCCCAACAGCTATCTCATTGAAGAGGGAGGAGGGAGAGTGAGGTTGTAGATCTGATGTCCTGCACTTTCTCTTCGGTCTGTCCACAGGCCCACTGCCTTATGCTCTCATGGTCTTAGTTCTTCGGTCATTAGGAGTGACATGGTTCTTTGGATTTATTCTTTATTATAGCCCATGATTCCAAGAGGCTTGGCACAGTATCCCTGGGGTACAAAGTAGCCTGACACCATGGGCTACTCACAATCACCTCTTTCCTCTGACCCTCACTAGCCTGGGCCCTCACTCTCTCTCACACACATTCTTTACTGCTGGGGATTGATGGGGTTACCTTTGTTCTCTGACTACTTGGGAGGTTATTCTCTTAACCTAGTCAGTCAAGATCTCCTCAGTGTGCCTATGGGTCTACCAGGTAAAGAAATTCTTGCTGGCACATCCTTCTGGACCTCTGGATATACTTACATGCAGAGTGAATATTTTGCTTAGGTCTTCACTCTGGGGAACTGGCTACTTACCACTTCTCTTACCTAATAGAGCTGTGAGGTTGGAATGAGACAACGTTTGCAAAACGGTTGTGTACAGAGGCCCCCACTTAATGTAACTTCCCTGACATTTGTTGTGTGTGTGTGACATTGGAGCTTGCATCCTATATTTAAGGGCACATTAGTGTTCTTAATCTCCTCCAGGGTTTATTTGTTCATTTTGATCCTTCATGCGAGGCATTTCACCAGTTTTAAATGCTGTGCCGTCTTCTTGCTACCACACTGCCCTTTGCTTGTTTCAAAAAATCCTTGAGTTTTGTGTATTTTGATACTAACCGTTCCAGGAAACCCACTCCTCTCATGTATATATCGTTACATCACCTTATTCTGTTAGCTAAATGTGTGTTGGAATTATACGGATTGGGACTTTTTCATATATCTTCATGGTGACTCCTGTTTTATTATACCTTTCTTTTTGTGTGTGTGTGAGGATGATTGGCCCTGAGCTAACATCTGTTGCCAATCGTCCTCTTTTTGCTTGAGGAAGATTGTCACTGAGCTAACATCTTTGCCCATCTCCCTCTATTTTACGTGGGATGCCACTGCAGTGTGGCTTGACAAGCGGTGCTAGGTCCATGTCCGGGATTCGGACCTGCGAACCTGGACTGCTGAACCACTACGCCACTGGGCCAGCCCCTTGTTATACATTTCTTAAGAGCACAGACCTAACTTACTTTGTCCTTTACACCTTCTCAGCACTTGGTATAATATAGTGACTATTCAAGAAACAGAATTAAAGCAATTTAAATGGCAGTGCTACTCCCTCCCCCTGCTACTAAAAGGTCAAAGTCACCTTTTTCTTTCCTAGAAAGATTTATCAGGGGACACATATATGCAAATATTTCACTTTTCAATGATTTTCCCTATACACACACACACACGCATATATATATATATAACTATGCATGCCATCAGGCCCACCTTTAGAAATTGAAGTTAGTTTTGAAAATGACAGAATATATTAATACATTGCCCTTGCCCTATGTGTGACTGGTGATGCTGGAGTGCAGGAGTGGTGAAGGAAAAGAGATGATAGATGGATGGATAGACAGATACGTAGATGCATATATGATAGCAATCTTGTGCTTAGTTTTTGGAAACCACCTTTAATATCCCAAAGTTCTGTTTCTCAAAAGGCATTTTGAAATCAGGGCTAGGGTACCTGACAGAAGATAAACTGGAAGAAGCTGTGGATTTGACACTGTCTACACAATTGGTATCTGAATACTCAATCTGATCCTTACTTGCACTCATTCTGTTTTACTTGCAAGTAGTGATGAGCGGAGGAGCTGTGTCTCAGAGACAGAAATTCAGTAGTAGGATTTCATTACCTGAATTTCAACATTCTATTTTGTGGGAGGCATTTTAGTCCAGAGCACTCATGACCTGTTTTGTGGCACATGAGGTAAAAGAAAATACTAAGGGTCATGAGAAAAATATAATTCCTAGAGGGCTGGCATAAAGGGGACCTGCCTGCTCTTTTGAAATTGTGGAGCTAATTAAAACCAGGATCTTAGGAAATATGGTGCTGGAGAGCGAACATAGCCAATTGTTATCACTGAATATTTCACGAGGGTTGCTCTTATATTTATGGCTAAAAGGCTTTTGAAAGTGCAAGATAAAATATTCTGCAAACAGCACAGAAAAAATTAATCTATGGTCAGTCTCACTGTGGAATGTGTAATTCTAGTAATGAGTGCTGAAATAGGCTAATTGGAGCCTGGCTTTAAAATGCATTATAAAATACAGCAAAAATGGTTTAGTGCATGAAACAAGCCTGTTGGTTAACCTAGTGGCATGGAAATTTTCAGGTTTGGTGTTGTTATTTTCAAACCCTTAGAAGTTAGGAAGGTGCTCTGGAGACTCAAAATTTCTGCTAGTTTTCGTAGTCTGGTATGAAGACTCAATTTCTGTCTCTAGGAGTCTGCTCTGCTATTCAACTGATCCTGTCATATAAACTTGGACCTGCCCTCTGATGGGAGCCTGCAGTACCACATAACTAGGAAACTATTAATTAGAGGGTATATTTAAAATTAAATGTAACAGGATAGTCTTTGGAGTGAAATAATTTATTTTAATGTGGGGTCCTATGAGAGTATGTCTGTAAACATCTGATTACAGCATAGCTTGATTAGATTATATGAAAAGTTTCCACCGCATACAAAACTAAAACCTGGACAGTACCACCAACAAACCTGCCATCTCTAAGAATGCAAGATCAAGTTCTGGTAGAAAGCTTCTCCTGTCATGAATTATTGTTTTTCTCTAAATGTTTTGGAGAATACCATCTGGAAATTAGATTTGGGAACCATGAAACTATTATAGTATTTACATCAATAAACTGATTTTATTCCAAAAGTTGAAAGAATTAAAAACCAAGTTATTTGAAAACATTTGGTTTAAGCAAATGAGTTTGGTTTTGTTTTGCATAGGATTGGGGCGTCTGGAAATAAAGAGTTCTCATACCTCTGGCTGTCTCTGTATTTCATAATTCAAGTGTACGAAGGCCTCCCTTGGAATGTTTGTTTTGGAGACGGGAAGGCAAAACCTAAACTCATGCTTCCAATATTTTCTTTGAGAACCAAATCTCAGTTTTGTGACTGCGTTTTGAGATCATTTGTCTCTGTTTCACTCATTTGGGGACATGTACCATTATTTTCACAAATTTAAGCGTTAAAGTCATTCTGCAAGTGCTGCAGTACTTGCTCATAGAAGAGTATTTCTCAAATGCACTTAATATTAATGACTTGAGTCTTACATTTAAAAGCAAAGAAATGTATCATGCTATTTCTTGGAAGTAGAATAAGATGAATAATTCACCAATATGTTGTTTTTCTTCTGAAATCTATTTTCCCCCTAATCATCTTGTGGTGGTTAGTGTGTAAAAGTCAAGAATTCAATGGGGAAAGAAAGCAGAGTCAGCATAAATATGTGTGCCTTAGTAATGAAAAAGGCTCATAGGACTTCCTTATTCTGGTTCAAGTTTCCATACGCAGGCTTTTGGAGACCAGGGACCTCTTCGTTTCTCTGTACCATGCAGTGTGTTGTCTGGCACATGGCAGGCGCTCCATAAATATTTGTTGAATGAAGAGTTAAACCCACAACTCGTTGGCTATCTGCTCTGTGCTGGGTACAACACTAAACAGTTTACTTGTGTTATCTTATTTAATCTTATATATTTATATCACTCTCATTTGACAGATGAGAAAATTAAGGTACAGTTAAGTGTCTTTCCTGATGCCACAAAACTAGGGCGTAGAGGAGAGTCAAACCCATGTCTGCCTGATTCCAAAGCCTGTGATCACTGGGGTAGACTGCTTTCCCAGATGAATGTATGGATGAATAAATGGATTCATATTATATCACTCTACTATTCTGAAGCTACTTAATTAACATTTCCTGGAAGCTTTACCCACATATTCCAGTCTCCGTCTGAATTGATATCAGTATAACACAAATGGACAGTCAGAATTTTGTCTTCTGACAAACCGTCTTGGAATTCAGTCTTCAGGAATGTTTTGCATTCAAATGTGGAGACAGCCTTTTAGGCTTTCTGAGGAGATAGAAGTGTGAAAGGATGAGGAGAACAGGTTTGAAGACCCAGTATTCAAAAGCTTTTCCTTTTCCCGTGCTATTCAGAAACTGGCAAGTTTTAGAGATTTTGCTGTTTCCCAATTTGCTGTGTGGAAAGATAAAATATTTCAGCTGCTGTGAAAGGAGATCATTAGGATGGATGCATCAAATCTCGGTTCCTGTTACAGTATCTTCTGATACTTCTCTGCAAGGCAGCCATGGGCTGAATCTATTAGCATACTGAGCTCTGAACCCAGTTCCCAGTTCTTGGACTCCTAAACTTCACAGGACATTCATGAGAAAAATGCCCACTTTCTCGGATGTAATTGTCTTTTAGACTCATTCATGTACCGCTCTGCACATTCCAAGGGAGCTGCACTGCTGATCTTTTTCCACTAAATTGACCAGAAGATTGATTGAGTAAACAGATTACTTTTTAACATCATGAAAATTCATGCTATAATAAATATATGTCCCATGGAAAAAAAATCCATGGAAACATTCATAAGCCCTCTCATCACCTTCTGCTAGACCCTAAATTTGTGCTGCTTTCTCTGTTTCAATGTGGATTGATAGCCAGCCCATTCTCCCAGGCGCTCCAGTGCTAAGCTGAGAGACCTCTTTCAGTTCTCATGCTTAGTCGTCTTCTGGATCCAGTCCCCAAGATCAGATTGATTTTGCATGCACAACATCTTTAGCATTTCTTGCTTTCCACCTCCGCTGCACTCACCTAGACCACCATTATTGTTCTTGTGTCCTACCACAACAGCCTTCTAAGGGGGCTGCTTATTCACGTTCTTGCTATTCCTACAGCCCATTATCCACACTGAGGTGTGGTCTTTCTAAAATGGAAATTGGATGTTGCCGCTGCTCTGCTTAAAGGACCTCAATGCCTCCCTATTGTTCATGGCATAAAGTGAAAACTCCTTACTATAGTATTCCGAGTATCTACATTCTGGTTCTAACCCACCCTTGGGTTGCATTTCTTGATACTGCTACCCCCACATCCTACAATCTGGCAGTAGATGAGGTGGCTAAGTAAAATAGATTGAGCAACAATTTTGGAGTTGTAAAACCTACCTGATTTTGAATCCTGGCTTTACCATTTACCAGCTGTGTGACTTGGTGACTTAGCTAACACCCCTGAACCTATCTGTTCCCACTGTAACAGTGGGGATAATGATGTGTGTCTCGAAGGTTGTTGGGAGGATTAAATGAGATAATATATGCACATAACATATGGTGAGTCTATTTCAGTGTGATCCCATTCTGCCTTGTGTGGTAAGTGTTGTTGACATTCTTATTTTCTCCATGTTGTAAATGCTACAGCAGCCATGGGATGTCTTATTCATCTTTCTATCTCATATAGCAATTAGCTCAGTGTCTTACACATACTAATTGCTCAAAAGTGTGTTGAATTGATTTGAAATGAAAAGACAGCCTAAAAATTCAATATCTGAGTTTTGTTAACCTTCTGAAGAACAAAATGTGACTCACCCATTGGAGTGTTCATGTGTATATATAAATACCAAATATTTTTGCTCACTAACCAAAATACAATATAATAGATGATTTCTAAGCTCTCCCTTATATCACGTGCCCCTAATTCTGGCCATGGTCTTCTGAGATCTAGTGGCTTTGCATTTGCAAAGTGGAGCTACTCTAAGTACAGCTAACAAGAATGAAGGCTTCCATTTTCACCTCCAGTGCAACTGTTTAATTGCTCTCTGCAGGTGTACCTCCTTTTATGCAATAAATTTATTTATGCATAATCTGCAAATATTTACAGATCAGTTTATAATTTAACTGCAGAGAGCTTATTGTGAATATTTTTTGCAAAGTTAATGAATTTTTTAAAAACTAATTTATGTATTTTGGGTGGGTAGTTTGGGGTCATCCATGCTCCATTTCTTTTTCTTAAAGTGGGACATCATTCCCATGTGTCTAAAGCACTTTGCTTCGTGCCTTGGCTGTTCTCACCCACGCTGATCAGAGATAAAAAGGTGTCGGTGGTTAGATGAGACCCAGGAAAATAGGTCAAAAGAGGGAGAGAGCCTGAGCTGGCTGCTTAGCTGTCTGCAGAGCTCACACAAACACTTGTCTGATGGATGCTCTGGGCTTGGGAGTTCTCATTGCAACGTGATGACTGAGTCCTAACATATGTCTAAGCTCACATTTGGAAATCTCCCCATCATGTGCCTTTGTTTAATGGGACTAAGTGGAAACAATAAAATCCTGTCTTTGGTCATTATTTAACATCTAACATTCACAAGGGCAACATCCATTTCCAGTGCTACTTCAGGAAAGATACAGAAGCTAACCCGGTCTAACAAACATGGAAAATGAGGAACACAGTTGCCCCAGTCCTAAATGGTTAAATCTGAACAATGATTAGCTCAGAAGATCAATGAACACTTTCAGAGCCCATGATATTTTGGCCTTCTAGTGTCTCTTGGATAAAAAGTGGTCTTTGTAAACAGACCAATGAAAAAAAGTTAGACACTTGCTGGAATTTGAACCACGATCAGCAAACTTTTCCCCATGATGGGAAGCCAAAACAGGAGGCATAGATTTGCTACCTTTTAAATCACAGAGATGATTTAAAGTTTCAATATCCAGATATTTGAAGCTATGGCCATTGTAGCTGTCTATGTCAAAACACAAGAGTTTTGGCTTAATGCTAACAGTTATGTCTCATCATTTGATTAGATTTGCTCTTCAGGTTATGCTCTGCGTTATGAACTGAATATTTGTGTCCTCCCAAAATGCATATGTTGAAATCTTCTTCCGCAATGTGATGATATCAGGAGGTCAGGCCTTTGGGAGGTAATTAGGTCATGAGGGCACAGCTCTTATGAATGGGATTAGTGCCGTTATAAGACGAGACACTAGAGAGATGATCTCTCTCTCTGACAAGTAGAGATACAGTGAGAATCTGCCCATCTGCAAACCAGGAAGTTGTTCCTCACCAGACACTGTTCTGTTAGCACCTTGATCTTGGACTTCTCAGCCTCCATAACTGTGGGAAATAAATGTTATTTAAGCCCCTCAGTCTATGGTAATTCGTTATTGCAGCCTGAGTAGACTAAGACACTCTAAAAATATATTTTTGGGGGGTGCTTGAGCTTTAGCTCCTGCTTTCCTGTCTGCCTGGAAGTTCCTTCCCACCCTATTCGCTTAGATAACTTATATTCTCCCTTTAAGTGTGAACATCACTGCCTCTTGGGAGCCCTCCCAGGATGTTTCTCCTTGCTGCTCCCTTATTGTCCTGTGTTTATGTCTCTCAGTCTACTCACCACACTACATTACAATTCTTTATTTATATATGTAGCAGCGCACATTTCAGTTTTATTCTCTATCCCTTAATTGTATTTATATCTTGAGCTTCCTTTTCCTTTGAGTGACAGAGAAAATTTTAGTCATTTCAGGTGCACTCCACCTTCTCCAGTTCTTGAGGGCTGGATCTAAATTCTTGGGCTTATGTATTGTCCTAGCAACATGGGAGGATTGCAGCTAGCCCTGGATCATCCTCTATCTCTGTAGCATCCGCTGAGTCACCACTCAGGAGTATTGCAGGTGGTTGCAAGCTGTGGATCCATGAAGAACATTGCTTTCTCCAACTTTGTTCCCAACCAAAAACATTCTCCTGGGCCAGCCCAACCTCTGTTACTTCTGTGTCCTTCCTAAGCTTCACAGAAACCCTATTTTTCTCCTGTGCTGCCTCAAGGTCATTGGATAACTGTAGAGGTCCTCCAAGTCCATCTTCTACCTTCTAGGTTTCTCTTGGTCATTTGGGAAATCATTCTACTGCTCTTCACACCAGGATGGGAAGGAGGAAGGAACTAGGGAATCTCGCTGCTTTTCCATGTCTTTCCCAGGAAAAGGACAAAGATTCCCTCCCTCTATTCTTAAAGACACATACTAAGCTCTCCTTGAGCTATTATTTTCTCCTTCCCCTGCTCCTCCGTACTGTATATAGACTTTGGAGTTGGTAGAGGTTGAGACTGACTTTTTCCACAGTGTATCTCCAAGTGTTTTTGACTTATCCTTGGACTTTGATTATTGAAACTGAGAGGCCAAAATGTGATTCCTTTGTCTGTCTTCCTGGTGATGTCTTCCCTGAGACATTGAGTGTTGCATGTCTAATGGCCCTAATATTTTTGGTAATGGAGTGGCAAGAAACACAAAAGCAACTGTTAGTATCTCAAAATGTGATCATATCACACATATTTGCCTCCCTCAGTAATCTATGACTTGCTCAAAGCGAAGAACTGTGTCACTAGCTCCTAAGCATAGTGTTGGCCACATATTAGGTACATGGTATATGAATGGATTGATGAATTCAAAGAGAACATATGACCTTGTTCATTCACTTACTCGTTAGTGTGACAAATGTTTCTGAGAATCTCTTCTATTCCAGACTCTAGGCTAAGCACTGCAGATACATGGGTAAGTCATCCAGGCACAATCCCTGGCCTCAAGGAACTTACAGGCAAGTCAATTCCAGATGATTTAATGTCACAATATGTCAAAGATATAAAATGTTTGTGGAGTAAATTGAAAATAATTGAAGAATATTTGTAAACTTAGGGATGGGAGAAATCTTAGCAAGACTGAAAATCCCGAAACCATGAAGAAAAAATGCAAATGTGTTTGATTACATACATATTTGAAAATATTTGCATGGAAAAATATACCATAAATAAAGTAAAAAAACTAAAAGCTTATAGACTAGGAAAAAATATTTGTGACACATATAATAAATGGCTGATAACTCCAAGGGGCAAAGAATTTCTACAAATTGCTAAGGAAGAGATGAAAAATCCAGTAGAAAAAAGTAGGCCCAGGATATGAACAGTTAATTCAGAGAAGAGAGAATACATATTGCCAATAAACATATAAAAATATTCTCAAAAATCAGGGAAATGCAAATTAATAACACAACGAAATGCCATTTTTCCCATCAGATGAAAAATAAAAAGAGTGACATCAGTCCTGAGAAGGCTGTGGGGCATAGGCACTCTCAAACATTGCTGGTGGGAGGATGAATTGCTTCACTTTCTGGGAAAGTAATCTGGCAATATCTATGTGAAATTTAGGATTGTCATATCCTTTGGTTTTCTGGGAATATAATTTACAAAAATAAAAACCCCACCATGTGAAAGGATGTTTATAATAGCAGAAACATCCCCACAAGCACCCTGAATATCCATCCATAGGGGAATGGTTGAATAAATTGTAGTAGATCTCTGCTCCGGTATAATGGAGCTATTAACAGCAATGAGTTAAGTCTATATAGAGCCAGGGGGACTAGAGGAAGGTTATCATCTTTTCCTTGTTCATCTCTATACTGTTAGACTTGTTATAATGAGCAATTTCTTTTGTGATTAAAAATCCAATAAAGTGAAAAATAATAATTTTAAAACTTGACTGTTACAACACAACACATTACATGTTATGATAGAGGTCAATTGGGTGCTGTGGGGACTCACAGGAGGGGGCATCTAACCAGGTTGTGCTTCCAGAGAGATTTTCTGGAGGATATGACATATGTTTGCTCCTGAAGGTTGAGTGTGAGTTAGCTAGTGCACTAGGGTGGAGAGTGTTATAAGGCACAAGCAGCAGCAGATATGGAGGCTGAGAGGAGAGAGAGCTTGACTGGATGGGGTAACTACAGCAGTTGGTATGACTGCCACACCAGAGGGGGATGGTGTGAGATGAGGTAGAGGGGTCAGCAGAGGCTAGGTTACTAGATTGAAAGGGGCCCTCACATCATGTTAAGCTTGAACTTCATTATTATCAATAGTGGGAGTCAGTGGGGAGTTATAAACAGGGAAGTGACATGATCAAGCTGCTGTTGGGAAGGGATTAGAAGTAGGTATGATTGGAGGCAAGGGGACATGTCAAGAGGCCACTGCAGTTGTGCAAAAAGAGAGAAATGTGGCTTTGACTAGCGTGGTGGCAGTGAAAGACAGGAAGAACTGAATAGATTCAAGAGATGTTTATAGTGCAGAATTGACAGAACTTGCTGATTGATTAGATGTGGAAGGTTAAAGGAGAAAGGGAGGATTCCATGGTGATGCTTGACTTTCTGGCTTGAGAACTTGGGTGTAAGTATAACAGCGAAACTGATTATTGGAAGATTTGTTCAGTGTTGGACAAGCCTTGAAGGAGAGGCAATTGGGACAACACGTGGACTTCCAGAGGTTGACTTGCTTGGCCTGAGAACCTGGCCTCTGACAACGGTCTCACTCTCTGGTCTGACTCTTGGTAACTGCATACCTGTGTGGGCTAGCCATGGAATTTAGCCTACCCTCTACGCCCTCTGCTCCCTCCTAGAGCAGCTTCAAATGACGCTGTCATCCAAGGCTCCTTGGCTTCCCTGAGCCAGGACTCAGGGCCAGATGCTGGCTTTGTGGGGCCTGAAGCTTATACAGTTTGGGGGTCCTTCCATGATAAGATTACAACATTAGAAATGAATATGAATATTGACTTAGAATGAGGAGATAGGTCACACCAAATTACATATTTTAAAAGCAGAAAGAAATCCAGAAAAATAACAAAATTATTTTTATTACAGAACTGCCTAAATATTTATTAATTTTAGTGAATTCACTGCCATAAAATATTTTCCTTATTATCTACACATATATGGTAAAATATTTGTATCCAAAACTTACAAAGAACTCTTAAAACTCAAAAATAAGAAAACCCAATTTAAAAAATGGGGAAAAGATCTGAATAAACACTTCATCACAGAAGATATACAAAGGGCATATAAATGTATGAAAAGATGTTCAACATCATATGTCATTAGGGAAACGCAAATTAAAATGACAAAGAGATACCATTACACACCTATTAGTATGGCCAAAATCTAAAACACTGACGACACAAAATGCTGGCAAGAATGTGGAGCAACAGGAACACTCGTTTATTGCTAGTAGAAATGCAAAATAGTACAACTATTGTGGAAGAAAGTTTGGTGGCTTCTTACAAAACTAAACATACTCCTACCATACAATCCAGCAATTGTGCCCCTTGGTATCTACCCAAATGTGTTGGAAACCTATGTCCACACAAAGACCTGCACACGGATGTTTATAGTACCTTTATTCATAATGCCGAAACTTGTAAGCAACCAAAATGTCCCTCAGTAGTTGAATTGATAAATAAAATGTAGTACATTCAGACAATGGAATATTATTCAGTGCTAAAAAGAAATGAGCCACAAAAGCCACAAAAAACACATGGAGGAAACTTAAATGCATATGGCTAAGTGAAAGAAGCTAGTCTTAAAATGCCACATACTGTATAATTCCAACTATATGTCATTCTGGAAAAGACAAAACTATGGAGATAGTAAAAAGATCAGTGGTTGACAGAGTTTTGGAGGGAGGAGAGAAGAGGTGGATAGGTGGAGCATGGGAGATTTTTAGGGCAGTGAAACTATTCTGTAAGGTACTGTCATGGTGCACACATGAAATTATGCAATTGGCAAAGCTCATAGAACATACAACGCAAAGAGTGAACCCTAAAGTAAATCATGGGCTTCCGTTAATAATGTATCAACATTGCTTCATCAATTGTAACAAATGTACCACACAAATGCAAGACCTCACTAATAGCAGAAACTGAGCAGGAATGAGGAGAGGAAGTAAATGAGAACTGTCTGTACTTTCGGCTCAATTTTTATTTGAACCAAAAGCTGCTCTAAAAATAATTTATTAATTAAAACTAAAATAATTCAGTGTTTCCTCTAACACGGTTCATCAAAATTTGATTTTTTTCCTGAGGAATATTCGCCCTGAGCTAACATCCGTGGCCAATGTTCCTGTTTTTTGTATGTGAGCTGCCACCACAGCATGGCCACTGATGAGTAGTGTAGGTCTGTGTCCAGGAAAAGAACCCTAGCTGCTGAAGCGGAGTGCAGCAAACCTAACCACTAGGCCACCGGAGCTGGCCCCAAATTTGATTTTTTTATTATTGATAATTGGGTGTATACAACATGAAAGTTCACAGACATAGAAGTTTATAGTCCACTTATGCAGCAATTCTGATAAATTCTATTTCACATGATTTTATCAAAATAATAAAAAAATTATGGAATATTTATAAATGGATACATTGACTCATCCTGAGAAGAGCTATCTTTGTTTTGACTAGGCATAGGTGAGAATCACATCCTTCCCTTATAAGGTGTAATGGATACACTATTGCATTTTGAAGACAAGCAATGTCTAAACACGTATTTGCAATAGAAATCGAGCTTTGACCCCTTCTTGGCTTTATCTGGCTTCATCTCCTGAGTGTCAAGGTTGCATCTGTTAGCCAAAAATCAGGATTAAGGCCCCAGGCCTGGGAATAAACTATGGGATTGCCTATGCGCTGGGGTTCCAGGCTGAGCAACTAACCAGAACTGGATAGTAGAGACCAAACCAAAAGTGTAACTTATGAATTTGCCAACTTGAGAATAGGGTGGATGTGGAACAGACAAAACTGTGACTCAGGGTGTCTACCTAGGAGCCAGAGTTTCATACTGGGAAAGCCTCTGGGTCCTGAGATTTACTAGCAAAGAGGAGACTTGAAGCCTCAGACAGGGCTGCCTTTGGTATCTTCTCTCCTACTCTGATTAGCAACAAATCCCTTGTACCTCAAACTTCTCTCATTTTCTTGGTGAATCTCTCAGTCTTTCTTTAACTTCTCTGCATCTCCCACTTTCCAGCCCTATCCAGCTCTGGCATCTCTAATTCAAGATTGCTGTCTCCCTTGTGAGCTGTCTCATGGACTCTCAGGATTGGGAGCTTTGCAATTAGCTCAACTTCTCCAGAAGTCTTGAACAGCATCTGCATTATTCTCCATAGCTATCTCTACTGGAAAGTCTCTGGTGATAAGACATTGGCTACATCACAAAGCAGCTCTTACCATAGGGGAACAATTTTAAATGGGAGAAGATTTCCTTGTTGAAGGCCAAATCTGTCTCCCTGGGACTTTTCTAAGTCCTCAGTATTTGTTGAATGAAGCCCTCCAGAATAAAGAATAGAAGAAGTTCGTTCCTTCTCTCATGTGACAGCCCTTTAGGGATTTGAAGGCAGTGCTCTAGGGTCTACAAACTTTTAAGTTAAACATCCCAAGACCTTTAAACTGCTTCTTATATGTTTGCCAACCCTTCACCATCTGAGTGACTGGTTCTCTAGGTATGTTCCCTTAAAGGGTGCTGCGCAGAAATGAGCCCACTGCTTCAGCTGTGCAGAGGAGGATGCAGCTAGCCCATCTCTTGTTCTGAACACCGTGCTTTGATAATGCAGTCCAAGGTCAGATTAACCCTTCTGGCAGTCATGCAGCATTCTTCATTTCTTCTGAACTTGCAGATGACTAAAATCCCCTTCATCTTTGGACGTGCGGTTTCAGGGTCACATCTCCCTCTTCCATCGTTATGTATTTTGAAATTCTGGCCTTAAACATTATGTTTATCTTTTATGAAGAGAACATGGGCCCAGCATCCCTGCTTGGTGATATCTTTAGGCATCCCGAGTCTACCATTTGCTGTTTTTTCTTCATGCTAGCTCTGATTTTGATGTGCAGGCCATTTATGTTTTCCTTTGGTAAAGGTGCAGGGCATAGGATTGAGCTGCTTTAGCTACATTCTTTGAGCAGTACACCTTTCGTTCAGTCCTTCAGGCAGGTAGAGCAACATCTGACAAACCATCATCAGCCTTCATTTCTCCATCTTAATAACAGCAATAAAGCAATATTTATGGAACTTCTACTATGTGCCTGGCCTCTGCTTGAAACAAGCTTTTTATCAGTCAATTCTTGACACAACATTCTAAATAGGTTTTATTATCACTTTCATTTTTCAGATGAGGAAACTGAGAATCAGGGAGCTTGAACACTTGTTCAAAGTCACAAAGCTAGTGTGGAGTGGATCCAAGACTTAGCCAAGGGGTGTTTGACACTGATGCCCATGCTCGTAAACATTATACTATACCACCTCCATTTTCTGAAAAACCTGTCTTCTCAAATCTAAATTTACATCACATCTAAGGTACCTTCTTCAAGGCAGAGGGAAAATAAAAACAAGTCTAAAGCAGGAGCATGTCTGATGTGTTTGAGATACTGCAAGAATAGCAGTGTAGCTGAAACTGAGTGGGCAAGGGAGAGGGGGTGGGAGATATTTTAGAGAGTTAATTGGGGTCCAGATTACATAGGGATTTGTAAGGATTTCAACTTGTACTTTGAGTGAAATGAGGAACTATGAGAGGGTTTTGAGCTGAGGAATGACATGACCTGGCACATATTTTTTAAAAACCCTACTCTGGTTGCTGTCTATGTTGAGAGTAGAGTGTGGGAGACCTGGGCAAAGTGCTATGGAGCTCAGTGGAGAAGGCCATATTTTAGGGGATGGGGGTTGGAGGGAGGGTCAGAGAAGCCAATGTTTCTCATAGCTAAACCCAAAGGGGATACATTATAATACACTCACAACTGGGAACTTGATTTAATTCCTATCTATGGGAGATTGCAAATAAACCTAGTTATCATCACTAGGCTAGCTTTAGATCACAAAGGGCTTCAGGTTGGTGTCCAGATGGCAGTGTAGGCAGACTCTGAACTCACCTCATCCCATGGACACAGCAAATTTACAACTATTCTTGGAACAATTACCCCTGAGAGAGAGCTGAAAACTGGATAAAAAGAACCCCGCAACAAGGGACAGTCCTGACTGAGATGAAAGAGGCAGAAATTCCTTTCTGGAGAGAAAAAAGCCACCTTTGCAAGCTATGGTGCTTCATGGCCATCTAGGAGCAATCCTAAGGTACACAGCCTTCCCTGGAGGAATGGGGGACTGAGTGGGGGAGCATTACTGCTATAAGCATCTTTTGGACTCAGCACAGCTGAGATGAGTCTTATAATATCTGGCTTTGTGGGCTACTAACAATAACAGGGAATACCCTCAGAAAAGCTATCAGACATAAAGGAAAAAAAGCTGGCTCTTAAAGGGCCCATGCACAAATTCACCCAATTTGGAAAGCAACATAAAATCATCAGAAAGAAAGGTTCACAGTCCTTTGGTGAAAAGAGACTCACCTGACAGGCTCTGGGTGCATCTCACTGAGAGGTGAGACCTCTCTAGGGACTGAGACATTGGTGGCAGCCGTTATTGTGACCTAGAACAGGTGTGCTGACACAGACACTTGCAGACACCATTGGAGTTCTTCCACTGGCCTGTTAGCCCAGGGTCTGCCCCATCCAGCAGAGCGCTGATTTAAGCCAGCTCAGCCAGGGCAGGCAGCCTGCCCTAGGGACTGGCCCTACCCAACAGCAAGCCCTCAGGCAACTTGTGGGCCTGCATATGCTGGGTGCCTGGAACCTCTGCAGTTGGGCCAGTGGGTCCAACTCTAAGGGGCAGGGCATGCATGAGAAGCGAGTGGAGTGTGTGGGGCATTGGTGGAGTGCATGGGGCCTCTGCAGTGTGGCAATTGGATCCACTTCATGGCGTTGGGACATGCACATGGACCAGGACTAAGTTGAAGGTGTGTGTGGCCCTGTGGGCAGTGGGGCTTTTCACCTGTAGAAGATTTGTGATTCTCAAGCAGCCACATAGGGGATCGGCCCCACTTTCCAAAGCCTGACTCAACAGGGTGCTCGTGTGCCAGGGCCAGCGCCACTCAGCTTCAATCCTGAGAGAGCTGACAAAAGCCTTACATGCCAGAGCCCTACAGCAATTGTAAGCCCCTGAGTGTAGCAACCAGCCATGCTTGGGGCCTAGTCACTTAACAGGAAAACTGTAACAGGAACGCACTATTAGATATTACAGCCAGTTGTGCTGGTGCTCCCCATGCTCAATAAAGTGACTCATGGGCCCATAGCAGCCACACACAGCTGAGCATTACAACCAGCCAGCCAGGGGGACAGCCTAGCTTCCCTGGGCACCTGCAGCAAGAGCAACCCTGCCACAACAGAAGTAAACATGTAGCCCACACAGAGCACACCCCTGGAACATTTGGAATGGGTGATAAGAGGGAAGTGCCCTGCTGGGCTTCATAAGGCATCTCTTACATAAGGCCACCTCTCCAAGATCAGGAGGCACAGTTGCCCTACCTAATATGCAGATATAAGCAAAGAAAAAGAGGCAAAATGAGGAGGCAGAGGAATACATTCTAAGCAAGGGAACAGGACAAAACCCCAGAAAAAGAACTAAATGAAACAGAAATAAGCAATCTACCTGACAAATAGTTCAAACAAAAAGTCATAAGGATGCTCGCTGATCTTGGTAGAAGAATGGATGAACTGAGTGATGATGACAATAAAGAATTGGAAAATATGAAAAAGAACCAACCTTAAATGAAGGATACAATACTGGAAATGAAAAACTCACTAGAGGGACTCAATAGTAGAGCAGATGATACAGAAGAATGGATCAGCGAGCTGGGTGAAAGACTAGAGGAAATCATCCGAACTGAACAGATAAAAGAACAAGAACAGGCTAAGGGACCTCTGGGACAACATCAAGCACACTAACGTTTTTATTATATGTGTCCCAGAAGGAGAAGAGAGAGACAAAGGGGCAGAGAATCTATGTGAAGAAATAACAGCTAAAATTTTCCTAATTTAAGGAAGGAAACAGACATCCAGGTACAGGAATCACAGAGATCACCAAACAAGGTAAACCCAAAGAGGCCCAAACAGACACATTATAATTAAAATATGAAGAATTAAAGATAAAGAGAGAATCTTAAAAGCTGCAAGAGAAAGGCAACAAGGTACACACAAAGAAAACCCCATAAGGCTATCAGCTGACTTTTCAGCAGAAACCTTATAGGCAATAAAGGAGTGGCACGATATAGTTAAAGAACTGAAAGGAAAAAGCCTACAGCCAGGAATAGTCTACCCAGCAAGGTTATCATTCAGAGTGGAAGGAGAGATAAAGAATCTCCCAGACAAGAAAAATTAAAGGAGTTTATCACCAAGAAATCAGTCTTACAAGAAATGCCAAAGGGAATTGTTTAAGTGGGAAAGAGAAGACTACAAATAGGAATAAGAAAATTATCAAAAAAAGCAATAAAATCACTGGTAAAGGCAAAAATACAGTAAGGTAGCAGATCAACCACCTATGAAGATAATATGAAGGTTAAAAGCCAAAAGTACTAAAATTACCTATTTCCTTGATAAGAGGGTAATGAATACACACACACAAAATAAGAGGTTAGACATGAAATCAAAAACAAAAAATGTGGGAAGAGGGGAGTAAAAGACTAGAGCTTTTCTAAAGAGGTCAAATTATAGGAGACCATCAACATAGTATAGATTGCTATATGTAGGTTATTATATATGAACCTCATGGTAATCACAAACCAGAAACCTAAAATAAATACACAAAATTTAAGAGAAAGGAACCTAAACATAATACTAAAGAAAGCCGTCAAACCACAAGGGAAGAGAGCAAGAGAAGAAGAAAGGAACAGAGAAGAACTACTAAAACACCCAGAAAAAAAGTAACAAAATGACAATAAGTACATACTTACCAATAGCTTCTTTAAATTTCAATGGACTAGATGCTCCAATCAAAAGGCATAAGGTGTCCAATTGGATAAAAGAAGAAGACCCATATATTTGCTGCATACAAGAGGCACACTTCAGACCTAAAGATACTCACAAACTGAAAGTGAAGAGATGGAAAAAGACACTCCATACAAATGGGAATGAAAAGAATGCTGGGGTAGCAATACTTAATAACAGACAAAATAGACTTTAAAACAAAAACTGTGACAAGAGACAAAGAAAAGCACTATATAACAATAAAGGGAACAATCCAACAAGGGATATATATATATATATATGGGATATAGCAAAAGTAGTTCTAAGAGGGAAGTTTATAGCAATACAGGTCTTGTCAACAAACAAGAAAAATCTCAAACAATCTAACAGTGCATCTAACGGAACTGAAAAAAGAACAATAAACAAATCCCAAAATAAGAAGAAGGGAGGAAATAATAAAAATCAGAGTAGAAATAAATGAAGTAGAGACCAAAAAAAAAAAAAGAACAATAGAAAAAAATCAATGAAACCAAGAGTTGGTTCTTTGAAAAGATAAACAAAATTGACAATCCTTTAGCTAACCTCACCAAGAAAAATCTAGGGGAGGCTCAAACAAATAAAATCAGAAATGAAAGAGAGGAAATTACAATGGACACCTCAGAAATACAAAAAATTATAAGAGAATACTATGAAAAGCTATACACCAACAAATTGGATAATCTAGAAGAAATTGATAAATTCTTAGAAACATACAACCTTCCAAAACTGAATCAAGAAGAGGTAGAGAACTTGAATAGACCAATCACCAGTAAGGAGATCGAAACAGTAATCAAAACCTCCTAAAAAATAAAAGTCCAGGACCAGATGGCTTCCCTGGTGAATTCTACGAAACATGCAAAGAAGTCTTAACACCTATCCTTCTCAAACTCTTCCAAAAAACTGAAGAGTAGGGGAAGCTCCTTAACTCATTCTATGAGGCCAACATTACCCTGATACCAAAACCAGACAAGAACAACACACAAAAAAGAAAAATACAGGCCAATATCACTGATGAACATATGTGAAAAAATCCTCAACAAAATATTAGTAAATTGAATACAACAATATATTGAAAAGATCATACAATATGATCAAGTGAGGTTTAGTCCAGGGATGCAGGGATGGTTCAACATCAGCAAATCGATCAACGTGATACACCATATCAACAAAACGAGGAATAAAAATCACATGATCATCTCAATAGATGCAGAGAAAACATTTGACAAGATATAGCATCCATTTGTGATAAAAACTGTAAATAAAATGAGTATAGAAGGAAAGTACTTCAACATAATAAAGGCCATATATGACAAACCCACAGCTGATATCTTTCTCAATGGAGAAAAACTGAAAGCTATCCCTCTAAGAACAGGAACCAGACAAGGATGCCCACTGTCACCACTCTTAGTTAACATAGTATTGGGAGCCTTAGCCAGAGCAATCATGTAAGAAAGAAATAAAGAGGTCCAAATTGGAAAGGAAGAAGTGAAAGTGTCACTATTTGCAGATGACATGATTTTATATATAGACAACCCTAAAGAATCCACCAAAAAACTTTTAGAAATAATAAGTGAATATGGTAAAGTTACAGGATACAAAATCAACATACAAAAATCAGTCACATTTCTATACACTAACAACGAAGTAGCAGAAAGAGAAATTAAGAATACAATCCCACTTACAATTGCAACAAAAGAATAAAATACCTAGGAGTAAACTTTACTAAATAGGTGAAAGATCTGTACACCGAGAACCATAAAACATACACCGAGAACTATAAAACATTGTTGAAAGAAATTCAAGAAGATACAAAGACATGGAAAGATATTCCATGCTCTGGGATTAGAAGAATTAACAGAGTTAAAATGTCCATACTTCCTGAAGCAATCTATCGATTCAATGCAATCCCTATCAAAGTTCCAACAACATTTTTTACAGAAATAGAAGAAAGAATTCTAAAATTTATATGGAACAACAAAAGACCCTGAATAGCCAAAGGAATCCTGAGGAAAAAGAACGAAGCTGGAGGTATCACACTCCCTGATTTAAAAATATGCTACAAAGCTATATGAATCAAAACAGCATGGTACTGGCACAAAAACACACAGATCAATGGAACAGAATCGAGAGCCCAGAAATAAACCCACACATCTATGGACAGCTAATGTTTGACAAGGGAGCCAAGAACATGCAATGGAGGAAGGAAAGTCTCTTCAATAAATAGTGTTGGGAAAACTAGACAGCCACATGCAAACGAGTGAAAGTAGACCGTTGTCTTACACCATACACAAAAATTAACTCAAAATGGATTAAAGACTTGAGTGTAAGACCTGACACCATGAAACTTCTAGAAGAAAACATAAGCAGTAAACTCTTTGACATCGGTCTTAGCAGCATATTTTCAAGTACCATGTCTGTCCTAACAAGGGAAACAGAAAATATAAACAAATGGGACTACATCAAACTAAAATGCTTCTGCGCAGCAAAGAAAACCATCAACAAAACGAAAAGACAACCTAACAATTGAGAGAAGATATTAGCAAGCCTTATATCTTATAAGGGGTTAATATCCAAAAATATATAAAGAACTCATACATCTCAACAACAAAAAAACTAACAACCCAATTTAAAAATGGGCAAAGGATCTGAACAGACATTTCTCCAAAGAAGATATACAGATGGCCAACAGGCTCATGAAAACATATTCAAAATCATCAACCATCAGGGAAATGCAAATCAAAAGTGCAATGAGATATCACCTCACTCCCGTCAGATTGGCTATAATTAACAAGACAGGAAACAACAAGCCTTGGAGAGGATGTGGAGAGAAGGGAACCCTCGTACACTGCTGGTGGGAGTGCAAACTGGTGCAGCCACTAAGAAAACAGTATGGAGTTTTCTCAAAAATTTAAGAATAGAAATACCATATGAGCCAGCTATTCCACTGCAGAGTATTTATCCAAAGTACGTGAAAACATGAATGCGTGAAGACACATGCACCCCTATGTTCGTTGCAGCATTATTCACAATAGCCAGACTTGGAAGCAACCTAGGTGCCACTCAAGGGACAAATGGATAAAGATGTGGTATATATACACAATGGAATACTACTCAGCCATAAAAATCGATGAACTCTGGCCATTTGTGACAACGTGGATGGACCTTGAGGGTATTATGCTAAGCGAAATAAATCAGAGGGAGAAGGTCAAATACCATATGATCTCACTCATAAGTAGAAGATAAAAACAACAAACAGGTAGCAACAGAGATTGGATTAGTGGTTACCAGAGGGGAGGTGGGGAGGGAGGAGGGCAAAAGGGGTGATTAGACATATGTGTGTGGTCAATTAGTCTTTGGGTGGTGAACATGATGTAATCTACACAGAAATTGAAATATAATGACGTACATCTGAAATTTATAAACCACTGTTACTGCAATTTAAAAAAAAAAGAAATCAAAGAACTTCAGCTGAATTCCCTGGTCCTGGGAGTACTTTTTCCCTTTGTCACTAGATGGCACTTGTGAGTACTTCTTATTTCAAGAACACTTACTCCAACAGCATTTACACTAGATGGCGCTCAGGCCATTTCCCCCTGAGGCTGGTTTGCTCCCCGTTTGTGTTGACACATAAGCCTATTTATCTGTTGTGCGCAAAGATCTCTGAAATTCATCAATATTCAGTTCTGGTAAAACAATAAATTCTATTATGACTACTTGTCTGTGCAGTGTTGAATCATGCATGCCCAATGTAGTGATTCTGAGTCAAATTCAGAATTCAACTTAGATCCGAGAGGAGTTCCAGTTTATCTTACTATAGACTGAGGAGGAGACCCCATCTTCAGTCTACCCTTCGCCATTGAGAATGGAGATCCATGCCTAATCTGCAATGGGAGGTAGTTTTCCCAGGTCAGCTGTGTGATCTTAGGTTAGTTACTTGCTTCCATATAGTCAAAAATCTCCCTGATGAATTGCCTCTTAAAGTCAGAAAACTAAGCCACAATTCCCTTACTTAAGCTAACATTCATATTTTTGTTTTTCAGGGATGGTCATTCCTGTTTTAAAAATTGGAGGCCTATGGCATCCCCTTTCCTTCTTGCTTAGTTCTAACTTTATTCTCTTTCCCTAGTTGAGATATACAACCTCAACTGGTCCTTGAGATAGGAATGCATTTCCTTTTCACAGTTTATCTTTCAAAGTTAAACTGACCAAAAGATTTTTTTTTTTTGAGGAAGATTAGCCCTGAGCTAACTGCTGCCAATCCTCCTCTTTTTGCTGAGGAAGACTGGCCCTGAGCTAACATCCATGCCCATCTTCCTCTACTTTATATGTGGGACGCCTGCCCCACAGGCTTGCCAAGCGGTGCCATGTCCACACTTGGGATCCGAACCATTGAACCCTGGGCTGCTGAAGTGGAGTTGCAAACTTCACTGCTGTGCCATGCGGCTGGGCCCTGACCAAAAAATTTTACACCCACTTTGGAAGTCTAACTGTCTCATCCTTTTAGCACTCAAGCCTCATCCAGATTTCCTCTTGAGTTCTTTTAGTGGAAAGAAGACCAGACTAAAAATCCTACGACCTGGGTTTAGGCATTGCTCTTGCCCCTTACTAATTGTGTGTTCTTGGAATTGAAACAACATTTATTTGAGCTTCATTTTCCTCATCTGTAAAATGGGAGAATAGTTATAAATTACTGAGAGCTTCACTCTGCTCTTTCCCATCCAATCAGACTTTATGCTGATGAAAGTCTCTTTCTTTTTCTTTTAGGCCTGACTACAAACTAGAAGTGGCTCCAGAAGCACTTCATCTTCTGTGGCTAAGAAACAGGATCTGTTCTGAGAAAAACCAACATCTGTAACCACACGTTAAGAGTGCAGAAATTCACACACACATACATCACAACAACAACAACAACAACAACAACTTTCTTTGAAAGAGGGACGAGTGATGTAGTTATAATCTCTCACTATTGGAGAGTTTCTGAAACATGTTCACATCTCCTACCTCATTTGATCCTCCCCCAAATGCAGTTTGGAATAAGGCATGCAGCCACTACAAGTCCTGTTTCACAGATGAAGTGGGTGAGGTTTAGAAAAGCCAAGGGCCTAGCTCAAGGTCACAAGCTACTGGGTGGCGGAGCAGGGACGTGAGCCCAGGTCTCCGAGTCCTGTGCCATTGGGGACCCACTTGACTAATGCAGGGTATTAGAGTTAAGTGGGTAAGGGGTCTTGAAACATTTGCCCATTTTTCAGGCATTTGACCTAAACCACAGAAAAGGGAAAAACTAGTGACCTAAGGTCACATAAAGAGTCACACAAGCAGAAAATTGAAGAAAGAATGAAGTCAAACTCCAGTCCATGTTTACAACAAATCCTCCTCCTGTCAAGAGCCAGTACCTTTAAAAAGGAATCTCTTCTTCTCAAAAGAACCAGAGACATTTCCAAATGTTTTCCCCTTGATTAAAATCCTAGGTATAAAAAGCAGGAAATGTTTATGCTCAAAAAACAAGGCTCCTCTGTATTGAGCAAATGGGAATCCTTTGATTCAATCTGAAATTTCTTTTCTAGGTATGGTTACGTGGTTTTTTAAAAGAAATAAAAATGGAGAACGTTCAATGCTTTAAATACCACCTTTCTCTCTCTCAGTTTGCTTGCTTATTATTAATACAGTTTGAATGGATTCTTGCTTTGACATGGAAGTTTATTTTTAAAAGAACCGTGGATAATCTGTTACTATAGCAATAATTTCTCACTCTGAAGCTATTTAATCTTAAAGCAACATGGGACTTTAAATGTCAAGGTGGTCCATATTTAGAATGAATGCGGCACTTGACTATACCAATAATTAAGGTGTTCACGATGAAAAGAAGTGGAGTTTTTGTTTTTTGTTGTTTGTTTTTAATTTTCTTACAGCATCCCTCATCTGTTAGGCATTCTCAGTGCGGGAGTAATGGGGAGCCATTTGCATGTAATGTCAGCCTAGACACGCTGCTGGCAACACATGAAAGTGATAAGCCGTGTGCAATCCACATCTGTTTGTACACTGGGGATCTATGGAAGAGCACAGAGATGCCCATGTTCCACATTCTAATGCAAATATGCACCAGAAAATAGAACAGTAAGTTTGTGGCAAAATACACCTCTGGGTAAATCTTTTCACCTCTGGTTTCGCAGGCTCTGAATCCTGCATGTGGGAAAGGACTGTCTTTCACTACCGATAGACATTGTACTGTTTGGACGTGGCTTCTGGGGAGCAACCGCTATTGTGAAAGGCAGTTCATGCACTTTCGGGTAACTGCTACCAGGTGGTGCTTAGGTTCAGAGGCAGCTTAGGTGTTCTTTCTGGTATGATCTGCCTATGCCTTGATCTTCACTTACCATCATCCAGTTGCCTGTTCTGAAACACACTCTTTAAAAACATATATATATTCAACTGAAGTGAAAACCACATCAGAAATATAACCCAAATTAAATCCAGCATAGAATCGTAGATCTGGATGACATTCTTTCTTCCTGTTTACTGATCCTGAGAAAAAGCCCTAACATGAGCTGCAGGGATCTGCGGACCTGACCATCTACCTACAACCCACCTACCTTGTCCCTCTTACCCTCTCTGACCCACTGAAATTAGTTTAATTTCTCAAACAGTCATGCTCTTTCTTGCTTCAGGGCCTTCCCACATGCCTGAAATCTAGCCTGCTCTGCCCTTCCCTGCTGCCATTTTCACCCAGCTTATTCCTATTTATTGCTTAGCTCTCAGCTCAAGGTCATTTTTTCAGAGAAGCTTTCCATAAACCCCAGATTAGGGGAGAATCCTTGTTATCTATTCCCCCAGCGCTCTGTTCCCCAGGACATAAAACTCACGATCATCCAGAGTGCTTATTCAAAGTCTTTCTCCTCGGCTAGACTATGAGTTCAATGATGTCAGGAACCTGGTTTGTTTACCATGCTATTTCCAGCACCCAGCTCAGAGTGGGCACTTAAATGTGTGTTCAATTAGTGAATGAATTACAGGCAGCTTTGGTGGTAGAAGATCAAGGCTGTTTTGTTTGGGTTCAAAAGTCTGCTTTGAGATAAGCCGCCTCTGGAACAGGCAGAGTCCATTTTAAACGTGCCGCTGAGTTGCTCCTAATGAGCTGGGATAAGGAATGCAACTGTTTTTTCACACAGAGATCAAAATGTACACATAGAAATGTCTGCTCTTTCCTCCGAATAATCTCCGTGAGAAGAGGCCTTTAGATCCCGGGGCAAATGTTTTGTCCTTTGAGCGAAGATTTGTTATTTTAGAAACTGTTAAAAGTCTTTTTAGGAGCATTAAATTTATTCATTGGTTCATTCAACAAATTCCATTTTTTCCCCAGAAATAAAGTATGACTAGTAAACAATGGGGCCAATTTTCTTGTGTGACTCATAAACTGACTCAGAAAGCAATTCAAAAAGTTACATCTTTAATGAGAAGCACAGAAATTTTATTTTGCTAATTTTTGAAGTCACTACAACCCAGACTTTTTGACGGTCTTTGTGAATAAGTGAAGCATCTGTTGAAATCATTATATACGTGACTCAAGTATTTCACGCTTGGGTTGCATTTTTTCACAAAAGCCGTGTCAGGCTCTAGGACCACACCTGGCTCGGCAGCTGGAACCTGAGGAGCAAACAGGATCTCAGCAACGAGGCTTGGGTGCTGCTCTCCAGCCCTGACCTATGGCCCTGGTGGTCTGTTTCTATTCTCTTCAGAGCCCATGCCTTACTTTCTGAGCTTTCTTCTTGGCATCTGCAGGTGAATAAATCATAGTGTATGCTTCACCCCTTCTAGATGTCATTAGCATGTCCCACTGGTTCAGTTCTGTCTAATTCACATGTGTTGAGCAAAGTGACAAGTCTTTTGCTAAGCACTGAGATTAAGGAGATTGAGAATATACAGGAAAACTACAGGGAAGTTGCAGTCTAAGAGGAAAGCTGCATAGACAATTACCATAAATTATTGTGAGTAGTGCAACAACCTACACACATGCAAAATTTAAAGGAGGGAGGCTACAGGAGGGATTTACTTCCCCTAAGGACTTCACACCACAATGCATGCCTGTGCTGTAAAGGACTGTGACAGACATGAGTGCGAGGCAGGGTGCCACATCATCTTGAAACGCAAGAGAGAGGGGTTGCCTGAAGCCTGCCGTGTCACCTTGGGGTAACAGCTTTCTCCTATAGCTCATGATGGTGTTCAGGGAATGTATTAGTTCCCTATTGCTGCTATAACAAATTACCACAAACTTAGTGGCTTAAAACAACACAAATTTATTCTCTTTCACTTTTGGAGGTCAGATGTCTAAAATCAGAGTGTCAGGAGGGCTGCATTTCTTCTGAAAGTTTCAGAGGAGAATCTGTTCTATTGTCTTTTTCAGCTTCTGGAGGCCGCCTGCATTCCTTGGCTCCTGACCACTTCCTCACATCATTCTATCCTCTTGCTTCTATCATCACATCTCCTACTGCTCTGACCTTCCTGCCTCCCTCTTGTAAGGACCCTTGTGATTACATTGGGCTCACATGGAAAATTCAGGATAATCTCCCCATCTTAAGGTTCTTAATTTAATCACATCTGCAGAGTCCCTTTTGCCATGTAACATCCAGGTTCCAGGGATTACAGGATGGACATCTTTGCTGGCCATTATTCTGCCTACCACAAGGACTAAGGCAATAAAAATAGCAACAACAACAACAATGTAATTTGATGCTATGCCAATCTTACTTCGGCTCATCAGCCAATTGAATCAAAATTATTCGCAGTGACTCTTCCAAATATTATCTCTTTTTATTTTACTTTGAAATTCCCTACTTGTTTGAAACATATGTCATAAGACCATACTGCCTACATCTCCTTCTTGATGTCATCTGTCCATATCCTGATCACCACCATTCCTCCTCTCATTAACTTAAGACCATAGTACCTGGTTCACCATATTCTATTCCTATCATCATTTTTGCTGGCATGACTTGCCCAAGGCTTTGGCCTTCCAGTTGTGTGACATTCTTATTATCACTGACCATTTTCCTCAAGCCCAAATCAGCCATATTTCCTTGTTTACAGAATTACAGTTCTGAAATTCCAATTTCAAGTACGCCACTCAGTAGTCATTTTCTTATACTTTTTGCTTACTTACTGCTATACTTGTGCTGACACAATTTAATTCATTTTTCTCTTTATTTTCCCCATCCTGACCTCAACTATCTCCGTACCCTTTATATTTTAAGATCTATGTTTATATTTAGTCATTCACTTAAATATTAATTGAGCAACTACTATGTGTTTGTCTGGGATACAGGGGTGAGAAAAATCAAGGTTTTGCCCTCATAAAACTTATATTTTAGTTAAAACACAATCACTTCCATATAGTTGCCCACAATTCCCTTGCACTACTTCTGAAATTTCAATTTCAAACATCCTTTTCTAATTGAGACTTCCAATCCATAAGCTCAGCACTTTCTCTATATTGCCACTCTCTTTTCTTCAACTTCGTCTTTTTACTCCTCAAGCTTCCCTTTTCACCAACTCTCAGCTGATGACTGTACCTCATACTTCACTGAAAAAACACAATTAATAAAACAAGAAACCCCTCATCTTCCCATTACCATATTTCAAAATCTTCCTGCATTTCTACCTGTATTCTCTGCCTTTCCATCCATTACAGTGAAAGAAGTGTTCTTGTTCATATCAAAGGTGAACATTTCTCTTATGCCCTGGATCCCCACCTCTTTTGCCTAAGGACATCACTCCATCAATTGTTCCCTCTCTTTGCTGTATCATCAGTTTCTCTCTTTCTACTGCTTCATCTCATAAGCATAAAAACATACTCTAGTATTTTCTTTCTTAAAAGAAACAACAAGGACCTATTTTGATACAAATCCCCTTCCAGCTACTGCCTCATTTCTAGGCTCTACTTCACATCAAAACGTCTTGAAAGAGCACGGTAACTTCTGGGACGCTATTTCCGCATCTCCCATTCAATCCTCGAGTCACCATGATCTGATTTTTGTGAAAATATGTACCCTTGTCAAGGTCAGTATTCATGACGCCAATGTAACATCAATATTCTTGCCATCAAACACAGTGACTACTGCACATATATGCAATGAAATGCTCAGTATCTCTGCTTGGATGTTTGTGAGGTATCTCAGTCTTAATATGTCCAAAATGGAACTCCACCCTCTAATTCCAAAACTGTTATTTCCCTAGTCTTTACTCCTCAGATCTTATTCCATGACCAAATTCATCACGAAATTGTATATTGAAAATATCTCCAATCTATCCACTTCTTTCTATCCCAGTCACCTCTAGTCTCCTACCTGCTGCCACTTTTGCCCCACAATTATCCATTATCCACCTAGATGCCAGAGTGATTTGAAGCTCTTCATGCTTTTCTTCCATTTCTCCTGTGGCATAAAGAAGGGGTTGCAAACTCATCTGCCTACCAGGGCCAAGAAGGTAAATGAATGAAGTAAACTAGGTATGTTTTTTCCCTAAAAAAATGTATTAGAAAGCTAAATCAAACCTTTTTATTTTTACTGAATTATAAGGTAAATGTATTACATAATAACATGTGTGATACTGTAGATTATGTTTTAAAATTAACTTGTAAAAAGAAAAAACCAGCAAGATTTAATTATCCAGCTTTTGTTTTCATCTCTTTTCTAGATTTGGCTACAGATTATTATCGCTATTACAAGAAATATAGGGCAACAGTGTGATACTTGGTGCTAAATACATCCTCAGATTCAGTGTGGGAAGTACAACCACTGATTTTTCTTACTGTCTTCATAGTTTTCCCTTTTCCAGAATGTTGTATAGTTGAAATCATACAGTAAGTAGCTTTTTCAGATTGACTCCTTTACTTAGCAATATGCATTTAAGGTTCCTCCATGTCTTTTCATGGCTTTATAGCTTGTTCCTTTTAGTGCTGAATCATATTGCATTATCTGGATGTACTACAGTTTATTTATCCCTTCACCCACTGAAGGACATCTTGATTGTTACCAAGTTTTGGCAGTTATTAGTAAAGCGGTTATAAATATCTGTGTGCAAGTTTTTCTGTGGACATAAGTTTTCAACCCCTTTGGATGAATACCCATATGATAGCTGGATCATATAGTAAGAGTATGTTTAGTTTTGTAAGTAACTGCCAAACTGTCTTCCAAAGTGGCTGCACCATTTTGTATTCTCATCAGCAATGAAGGAGGCTATCCATTGCTCCACATTCTCGACAGCATTTGGTATTGTCACTGTTTGGATTTTAGACATTCTAATAGGTGTTTAGTGGTATCTAATTGTTTTAACGTGAAATTCCCTAATGGCATGTGATGTTGAACATCTTTTCATATGGTTATTTGCAATTTTTCTTTGATGAGGTGTGTGTTCAGATCTTTTGTCCATTTTTTTAGTTGGATTGTTATTTTCCTATTGTTAAGTTTGAAGAGATTTTGGATATCATAGATACTAGTCCTTTATCAGATATGTGTTTTGGTAAGATTTTCTCCCAGTCTGTAGCATGCCATTTTATTATCTTAACAGTATCTTTCACAAACAGAAGCTTTTAATTTTAATGAAGTTCAATTTTTCAATTCTTCTTTCATGGATCGTGCTTTTAGTGTGGTACCTAAAAAGTCATTGTTACACCCAAGGTCACTTATATTTTCTCCTATGTGATCTTCTGGAAGTTTTATAGTTTTACTTTTTACACTTAGGCTTATAATCCACCTTAAGTTAATTTTTGTGAAGGATGTAAGATCTGTATCTAAATTCCTTTTTTGCATGTGGATGTCCAGCTGTCCCAGCACCATTTGTTGAAAAGACTATCCTTTCTCCATTGAATCACTTTTGTCTCTTTGTCAAAGACCAGTTGACTATATATATGTGGGTTTATTTCTTGTAGCTTTATACTGAGTCTTGAAGTCGGGTAGTGTCCGTCTTTCAACTTTATTCTTCTCCTTCAATATTGTGTTGGCTATTGTGGATCTTTTGCCTTTACAAATAAGCTTTAGGAGCAGTTTCTCCCTATTCACAAAATAACTTGCTGGGATTTCAATTGAGAGCGCATGAAGCTATAGATCAAGTTGGGAAAACTGACACCTTAGCAATATTGATTCCTCTTATCCATGAACATGGATTACTTTCCGTTTATTTAAAGCTCTTTTGATTTCATTCATCAGAGTTTTCCAGTTTTTCCATTATAGATCTTGTACATATTTTGTTAGAGATATACCTAATTATTTGATTTTTTGATGTCCATATTGGTTCGATATTTTTAAAAAATGTATCACACTAATGTAAGATGTTAATGATAGAACTCTGTGCAGGAGAAGAAGAGTAGGTTTAGAGGGGAACACGGTGGGAATAATGAGTGCAGTTACAGCCTACATTTTATAGGATTTTTTAAAGTTTTAAGACCCCAATAACTTATAATTTGCTGTGTGGTACAATAGATGATTTTACGTAATGTTCACAGTTGCCTTGTAAGGTCAGCATTACTATCCCAAGGAGGAAATTTGATGGTAGATGACTTACACTTGTGTATTCAATAAGGGTGGACCTGCCACCTATTTTGTGAAGGAGCATCTGAGGAAATTGTGACTTATCATGGCTGATAAGAAACGCAAAGAAGGACTTAACAATACAAAAAAATATTCATTTTAAGGTGGGAGGGCAGGATGGTACTAGGCTGAAGTTTAGCATTACATTTTAAGCATTGTTTTTAAGTTAATGATCACCTACTGTGAATGGAAGGACTTGCTACTAAGTCAGATCAGATCCCCATTTGATGGACAGTCAACACATGAAACAGATAAATCTGCCTCCCCAGAAATGGAAGATAGCAATAAAATATATGTGGTTTCTTTTTCCTGGAGCAAGTGGGCAGTGTCAGCTGAAAAGGGAGCTGGCTATACTTGACATGAGAACTCTGCTCCTCTATTCCATACTCCATTCCTAAAGACAAGGATAGAAACTCGATTAAAAAAAAATTTGTTTTCACTACATTTTGACTACTGAATTAATGTGTTTCTCTATTCTTTAATTTTCTCCCTACTATTTTTTTTATCATCCAAGGTATCTATCTGAAGTATACTCACAAATACTTTGTAAATATAATTTACTCCATCAACCAAAGCATACCATTAGCATAGTACATTTTGGCTGACGGGGTACGTTATTTTGTTTACACTCTTTAACAACAACAACAGCAACAGATTTTTTGCATACCTTATTTGCTTGTATAATTTCAATGTGTTTCATTTACAATCATAGAATGTAGGACAATTTTATAACCTTTTTATATGTGACTATTACATGTAAGACAGTCTGTCTTTAATTAGGGATAATTTACTCTAAAATTAATACTGGGTAGTTTTTCCTTAACGACAAGTGTCTTACAATTTAAATAAGCATCATATTTATAATGAAAAATACGTATGTGGTAAACAGCAATATTTGGACTTGACACATGTCTTGAGATATCAAATCTCATGCTTGCAGGATCTTAGACCTGACAGTGATGTTAGGGACGGCCTAATCCAACTTTCTTATTTTACACTCATGGGAAGGGAACACTACAGAGAGTAAGTGGCTTAAGGCCCCCCACAGCCAGTTAGTGCCAGAATCAAAACTAAAAGTCAGGATCTCCTGATCCAGATGGAGCTTGGGATTATGGGAAGGTCTTAGCCTTTGAAAAAACCAGTTTTTTGAACTTGGGAAAATTCCTTAACCTATTCTAGCATTATTTTTCTCAGCTCTAAATTAACAGATCCACCCGTTGATTCATTCAAGTACCTTTTACGTCTCAGGCAATAGTAAGAAGGGAGGAATGGGTGTTGAGATCTGAAAAAGAGTTTATAAATGTCTACATGAGCTATAAATGCTCACTTACTATTAATGCTCTTTCTTTACTCCACATAAGATAGTTTCATATAATCACAATAGACTTGAGAAAAGTAGCACAGGGTACATATTATCCTCATCTTTTAATCAGGAAATAATTCATCAAAGATCAGGAAATTTGTCCACGATCAGGGCAAATGAAAATCAAAAACCAACTAAATAGAGAGTCTTTGTCAGTAGTTCTGAACCCTGCCTGTACATGAAACCACTGGGGAGCTTTTCTTTTTCATTTCTTTCTTTCTTTTTTTAAATACTGCTGCCTGGACCTCACAGCTGGAGGGTCTGATTTAATTGTTGGGGGTGCAGGAGAGGGGAAAATACATCATTTTTACAAAAAGCTTGCATATGACTTTCATGTGCAGATGGGATGGAGATCCTGCGGGTAGACTGAGCAGTGTGAGTGTTCAGTGGGCTGCATCAGTGGACTAGTTTTCTGTGGGCTGCAGGGCTGGCTAACGTGAAGAGGCTGAAGGTCTCAGCAGGGAAGCTCCCCTGCAGTCAGTGCAGTTCCATTAATGTCTTCCTAGGCTCAACCATGATCTTACCGAGCCCTAGCTGAGCCTCTTCATTTTTACTGCTTTTTATTCCAAGCATAGTAGCAGTTACAGTTGGGTGAGGGTGGCATGAAACTCAGAAAAAAAGGTACTTGTCAAATTGAATATGGTGCCCTGCTATTTCCCAGATGTTTTGAGTTGGGGTTTGAGACTGACACCCCCCTGGGGATGTCTGAAGAACACTATGACAAGTTGAAATCTCAGAGTGGATCTTCTTTGTTCAAAAATTTTATATCTTCTTTTTCAAATGTTTTCTTAGAAACTACTTAACCTAGGATTATCTTTATTTTCTGTCTTAATCCATGAGGAAAGTGGGACTCAGGCAGGGTCACTGGAAGCCTATTCTGGCTCCTTTTGCTAAATTTTTACCATGTTATGCCCAGGAAATGTCTAATAGGAAGATGAGTGTAAATATCTATTGGTCAGAAAGTTCTCAATACTAGGGGAGAGGAGACAGAAGGCAAGGTACATGCCTTGAGCTCTGAACAGCAGAATGAGCAGAATAAACAGTGTTTTATCAGGATACTTTCTTGCAATTGTGGAGTGTCAACCCGGCCTTGTTTTCCTTTGTATTCATCAGCTCCTGCATTACCACCAACACAACACACCCCCACCCACCCACGTGCGCACACACACGCATTCCCTGGCTTCCTCACTAATGTTAGACCCACCACAGTGCTTAATAAGTCCTGACAAGAAAGGAATTTATACATCTCAATAGTCTCTCCCTCCTCATTTTGTTTATCCATGAAGTCCCAGGAATATAGATGGTTTCCCCAAAGTATGGTTAGAGAGCCAGTCAGCAGTGTATTTTTGTCCTCTCTCTTACCTCCCTATATTAGCCTTTGCTTTCAAGCAGATTTCGGCCATGGAAAGTCCTGAATCATGCACCCTGCCCTCCATGGCTTGGTCCTATTTGGGACTAATTTGGTTTTTAGCAATCCCTTTCCTCAGAAATGGATCCGGCCTTCCCCACCCTGGCCTTTTGGCTGGTGTACTGCCATGTGGAAACAGGTCTCTAGATAACACTGCCCCTGCATGGTGGGAGGTCTGAGCAGAGACAGTTTCATCAATCCCCTGCTTTTGTCCCCACTCCTTCACCTAAATGCACACTGCAGGATTGGCTAGTGCCCGCATTAGGACGGAGAAGTGTGGCAGAGGTTGCTGCAATCCATCAGACAGAGGAGCCAGCCCCCCACTCCTTTGCATCTCACTCGTCTCTGTCTCTGCCTGTTATCTGCGTTTCATCACTCTGCCAGCTGTGTTGGTGCCATTAAGCCTGAGCCTTTCTGAGCTCCCTACGTGATACCAGGGACAGATTAGATGGGCTGACTTAGTCGAGATAACCTCTGTTCCCCTGTACTCCTTCAGCTTACCACACCTTGAGCTTGCTACACTCACTTGGCCTACAGGAAACGGTGTGTTATCAGGTTCGAACATTTTAGACCTTTGGTTTTATATTAGGTTTGGATCCTTTGAATTAACTTTTAGTCCTGGGGAAGGCTCTCTTGTCCCAGTCTCCCTGCTACACAGAGGCCAGGACAGTGAGCAGTTAGCCTATTACCCTACAGACAAAACAGAACCTGTGTCTCTGGTCCCAGCCACCACCAACCACCACCAAATGAGTCTATTTTTTTCTGGGTCTGAAATTTGGAAATGTTGACATTATTAATGAACATATATAAACGTCTTCACAGTTATTCCTTGCCCTTGACCTATGTGGTTTTTATTCTTAAACTGTTTTCCTCATAAGACCCATCAGTTGTAATATATGTTTTTATGTGCATTTATGTTTTAGCAAAATATCAAAAATGCCTTTGGCTTCTAGATGCTATATAAGGAAAACATGCAATGCTATGACTGTTTCATTTTCATCCCCTTCTTGCTAAACTTATTTTTCCTTTAGAAACTCACAGCAAGAATGGGCTGCTGGAGAAGGAGGAAAACTGTCACTGGTAAAGAATATTCCCAAGACCTTTCCAAAACTATTTATTTTATTTAAAATAAAGCTGCAAATTGGGGCCAGCCCAGTGGCCGAGTGGTTAAGTTAGTGCTCTCCACTGTGGCAGTCCAGAGTTTCACTGGTTCGGACCCTGGGTGCGGACATGGCACCGCTCATCAGGCCATGCTGAGGCGGCGTCCCACACGCCACAACTAGAAGGACCCACAACTAAAATATACAACTACGTACTGGGGGGATTTGGGGAGGTAAAGCAGAAAAAAAGCTTCAAATCAATTGCATTTAACTAGTACATGAGTGGCTAGAAATCCATGAGTTCATGGTGACTGAGCCAGCTACTGCACACTGAGCACACTGAGCCTGTTCTTTTCTCAGGTCCGTGTGAATAGTTGCAAGTGATCCTAAAATGACACCTGAAGGAGGAGAACACTTTATCAGAGAATTTAGTCTCTAGAAGTTCTTTCTGAACAATGATAGCTTTAAACAAAAGGAAAAAAGAGAGAGAAAAGGCAAGGAGAGGTGAAACCTTATTTGTAGTATTTGTGTAACTACATTAACCCCAGAGGAAAGGGTTGAGGCAGTGCTATCCAAAGTAAATTTCTGCAATGGTGCGAATTTTCCATATCCGTGCTGGGCAATATGGTAGCTACTAGCTGCATGCGGCTACTGAGCACTTGGAATGTAGCTAGTGTGCCCAAGGGACTAATTTTTATTTTAATTTAAATAGCTGCATGTGGCTAGCATCTGCAGTATTGGGCAGTCAAGTATTTGAGGACTGGACTCCTGAGTGAGGGCTCTTTGATTGCAATGTTGAGCTGCTCATAGTCTTTGCACACACATACTTCAAGGCTGGAGATTTTCTGCAAAATCAGCCTCCCCCCTTTCTAGTGCTTCTGGGCTTGGTAGTCCATTTCTTTTATTTCTTGTATATTCCTATTTACCATACTTGTTCAACAAATCTGTTCCAATGCATAGAGTGTTGTGATGTGCTATTTCTGAAGATATGCAACTTTTATTCATAAAGACATTTACGTAGATTTGATTAAATATATTTAATTTCCTCCTTCTAAGAGACTTGTTTGGTGTGAACAAGTAATTGTCATGTCACTGAGAACACAGACTTGAGGAGGAGGTATAAAGAGAGGGAGGAGGTAGAGAAGTATTTTTAATTTACCAAGTTCTAACTACCAGTATCTCATTTATTGCTATTTAAAAAATCACTCATCAGATAAGATAAATCAACAAATCTGAGGCCTGCAGTGGCTCATGGAGACATCTAGGAGAACCTCCAACTAAGTGCTGCTTTTCTCCTTGCCACCTCTACTCCTCACTTCTTTCCCCACAATAGGCCACCCAGCCTCTTCCAGGAGTTTCAGTGACAGGAACCCCTTCTCTCTGCTTCCTGAGGCCGACCGTTCTACTGTTGGGTGACTTCCATACTTAGGAAGTTCCTCCTTATGGTGTGACAGAATCTATTTCAGCTATGGTTTCTACCTGTGGGATAACACAAGCACACGTAATTCTATTTCCAGGTATCAGTCTTCCAAATCTTTGAAGATAAAATTCCTTTTTGCACAGAATTTTCTAGATTGCTTTACAATTAATTTATTCATGGCAGACTTTCAAGTCTCCTCACTGTCTTGTCCTGGTTATCTTGATCTGGACATATGCTGGTTTGTCAAAAGTCCACTTGAGATAGTACCCCGAAGTGAAACTGATACTTCAGGTGAGATTTTATCAGTAACAGAGCAGGATGCTCACTTCCTGAGTTCTGGATGCTAACCCTTCATTGAGAAAGCCTAAGATTGCTTTAGTGTTTTTGTTTTCTTTTTTGAAGAAGAGCCACACTAATACACATGGTGATCTTATACTCAGCTGAAGGGCCACAGTCTTTTTCACAAGTGTTGAGTCAAGTCTCTCCAGTATTGGTACAGTTGTGTTTGGGCAACCAAGAGCAGGGCTTTATATTAACCCATGCTAAATCTCATCCTGATAACTTTTGTGCCTGTGGTGGACACTGTGAGGCATATGCCAAATCTCTCTTTGGAAATGAAGAACTTATTTTTCCTGCTGCTGGGAATGCTGTTGTCAATAACCCTCAGCTGTCAGCAATCTTTGGAGATTGCCTCAGCTAAAGGAAATTATCTTGCCAAGGTCACGCTTACTTTTAGGGGATGCCTCCCTCTACTGACTGATTAACTCAGGGCTATAGATGTCCCCCTTTGGGACCACTTTTCAAGGCCATCTCATGTCCAGTACTTCCTGTGGGGAGTAAGCTGGGCCTTCATTGGGACTGTATCACAAATCATTCTCTACCTCTACTTATCCCTGGTTCCTTTCCCTTCCTTTTACAGGTGTTGATCCCAAGAGCCCTCCCTAATCAATCTCTTTCATGCTATTTCTAGCTTAGAGTTCTTATTCACAGAGTGCCCCATTTGTACTCACGTATGACTCCAGTCTGAGCAGAAAACTCATTTTGGATCCCACATCTGTCATCAAAGGTATCAGCTATTCTAATTTTCAGATTTAAATACTTTCCTGAAGTCCAGAGCCATACTTTAAATTCTTTACTGGATATTTCTACCTTGATTTGTCATACACATCCCGAATTCAACACATCTACAACTGCACTCATGATTCCCATCATATTCCCTTCGAAACCCACTCTTTTTACTACATTGGCTCAGTCACCCACACTGGAAATCTTGTTCTTCTCTCCCTCAGCCTGAACATTCAAAGCTTCCTTCCTTTCTCATTGCTATTTTCCTAATTCAAGACCTTACCATGACCACTTATACTATTCTAATAGCTTCCTCCATTGACCTTCTGTGCCACTAATCTTTCCTCACGACACTCCAACTTTCTTTACATGACCACCAGAGAGTCTTTCCAAATCATAGGTCTGATTATGTTACCCTTTGATTTAAAAACTTGGATGCCCTTTCCCCTACTCCATTGCTTAAAGGATCCAGTTAATACTTCATAGTCTGGCCTTAAAGCCTTTTACCAAACCCTTCTCTTTTTCCTGTTTTATCTGCTTCTGCTCTCTTCATATGTACTCTAGTCTCTAGCCAAAGTAGTCCGCAAACATAAACACTCTCCTATCTGCGTGCCTTTGAAGATGCTTTTCCCTCCAGCCCCCTTCATGCCTGCTGAGTTGTCCTTGTCTCCAAGTAGATTATGAACTTCTTGGAGGCAGGGAATGTGTGCTTGCTTTCAGGTTTGCTCTCCAGTGCATAATGCAATGCCTGACACGTTGTGGTTCCACTGGGTCCCCCATAGGCCATACCGGTACTAGGGTGTCTGTCCTTTCCTTAGAGTTGAACATGAGATTCAAAATTAGAAGCTGAAAAAAGGAAAGAAAGGTACTGAAAACTTAACATGATCAGGTAAGCCACAAGTCTGGACTTACAGGCCTATTTTAAGTACTTTTAAAATGGTTAGATGTTATACTCCTTTTCTTGTTATTAGTGAATCTGAGAAGTTTCAACTTGTTATATCTTGTTGGTGATTAAACTGGTGTGCCCCAGACTAACTTGTCATGGCGGATTAAAGGGTCTTTTCTGTAGAGAATGTGATTTTAGGATTCTTAGAATTGGTGAGGGAGAAAAGAAAAAAAAGCAAGTAGCATAGGTAGTTTAATGAAACGTTAAACCCATTTTCCCTACAAGAGACATGTTCATCCATACTTTTCCTTGAGAAGGCAAATGTCGGACAGTGTTTCTTGGTACTGGATTTAGCACGAATCATGAGTTCAAAGGTAGCACCAGTCTAGTGATACTTTGGAATTACTGGAATAAGTTGACTGGTTTAGTGGCTTCAAACTGGTAAACAGATGGAAAGAGTCAAAATCCTCCCAATATGACCCAAATGGGAACGCTAGGCTGAAATCAGCAAGAGGAAACCTTTCAGAAAATAGTTGTTTAATCCTGAATTTAGTTTTAAAAACATTATCACAAGATAGAGGAGACCTGACTTAGAAGTAGTTTGTGTGAAAAATAATTGTATGTTATTGTAAGCCAACAGTTTGAAGTGACTGTTAAAGAGCGGATGCAGTCTTTCTACTACCAGAACTACAATCTCCGGATCACAGAATAAATACTTAAGCCGTGTTGTATTGATTCAAACGTGTCGGGAATAGTGTACTTAAATTTAAAGGGAGCAATGCTAAATTAGGATGCCTCCAAAGGAGGGTAAGATGGATGGGGAAGGCTCTGCCTTCAACTAGGAAAAGTGGAAACAGCATAAATACTAAACTGGAGAAGAGTTAACTATCAGATTCGGGAGGTGGGTCACATTGGAAATATGATCATGTAGAAGGAGAAAGCGTTAGGTTATATCAATTGGCAATATCAATGGGTAAAAGTTAAAAGAATGATGATTTTGGCTCAAATAAGGCTTTATATTCTAACAATGTACAAAAGGAAAATGTCCTGCCTTTTGTGGTAATGAATTTCATGTCGTTAGGAGCAGGCAAAGTAAGGCTGTATGGTATTTAAGAAGGCTGTTGAAAATATCAGATGGGAGATAGGACCAGATGGCTACCAAGGACCTTTTTAGATTTCAGTTTAAGATGGTATGAACTTCCCTAGTGTCAGAATGTATCATTATATATTGAGATGTTGATGAAGCCCATTTTGGATTCTCAGCTATTTTTGTTTTTACCAAGGTACTATTAAAATGTGTTATGTAGTATCTCTTTTGATTTTTTAAACATTAGAGTTATATTTTTAAAAAGCAGATAGGTTGTGAATATCATATCACAGAAGTTAAGAGAAGGATGCTTGTTCTTGTTCTGGTTCCACCATTTGCTAGCTATGAGACCTTGAGTAAGTTACTTTGCTTCACTGAATATTAGTTGTTTTTTCCCTCATTGCTATATATGACTAGTAATAGTACCTAAATTCTGGGTAGTTTTAAAGATGAAATGAAACACGTAAAGCACTCAGGTCAGTGCCTGACATACAACGAGTATTTACTAAATGGTTATTGTTACTGTTGTTATTTTTATTATTACTTATTTCTCTGTAATTATGGGAGGCTAAACCAAAAATGTTCCCTCCATGTTGAAATAATGGAGACATTTCACTCTTTGCTTATAACATAATAAGTCTCCCTTTGTGATTGCATTTTGTAATTATTTGATAAGTTATCCTTATTAAGTCTATGGGCAGTTTCAAACTTTAATACTTTACCTTTATTTGCAACATGAAAAAATAACAGAATTCATGAGGCAACAGATGAAAAATGTTATCAGTTTTTGAATACATTCAGTTGAAAATTAAGTGATTTAAAATATAATTGCTTCTGGAAATGACTTTATGAGCAGGGGAATGATTTGGTGGAGGAATGAAAAATAAAGCAATTGCACAAAGTGTGATTTGATTTCTTACCATGGCTTCGTGTGGAAGAGTCAGTTATTGCCCTGTTTTTCAGAATGTGGTCTCTTTGATGTTAGTAAACAACAATGTTCTATTCTCCAGTCACATGTTTTGAAGTATGTTTAGTGCATGTTTATGTTCGAGGTGTTAGGACTCAAAGGCAAGTTACATCTTTTCTCAAATGGAAACACAAACTAAATTGGATATAATAATTGTTCTTATTGCTTAAAGTGATCTTGTTAATAGTAAAACTGTTCTCGTCTGTAAAGTAGCAATGCTTTCTTCATGGGGTAATAGTGATACTAAAGAGAGTGTTGGGGCTGGCCCTGAGGCTGAGGGGTTAAGTTTGCACGCTCCACTTCAGGAGCCTGGGGTTTGCTGGTTTGGATCCTGTGCGTGGACCTAGCATTGCTCATCAAGCCATTCTGAGGCAACATCCCACATGTAACTAGAATGACCTACAACTAGGATATACAACTGTGTACTGGGGCTTTGGGGAGAAAAAGAACAAAGGAGGAAGATTGGCAACAGATGTTAGCTCAGGGCTAATCTTCCTAGAAAAAGAAAAAACAAAAAATTCAGTGTATATGACATAAAAAGCTTGCTAAACCTTAGATTAAATAGTTTTTAGCATACTTATTCACTTCAGGAGTACTTGATCCTTAACTAATAATGTTCATCAGGAAACTCCAAGAGAGGAATATAGTATTTGGCATTTTCCAAACTCTCTTGACCGTAGTGCCATCTGTTTTCCTTGATCATCTTCAGTGACTAGTTCTGTGGATGGCTTTGTTCAAGACCCTCATTTTGTAGAAAGGGCTCTAGACTTTCCCAAGATCACACAGCAATTTAGCGGTAGAGACATAGCTCGAATGCAAATATTTCCCACTCGTAGTCCAGCGTTCTTCACTCTCTAAAATGTTGGATCCTTGACTGTACTATTTTGTTAGAAATGACTAGTTACCAATTAATTCATCTTTATTTCTGTCACAGAGGGAAATGAATTGTATATTGAGATCTTAATCCATAAAACAAAGGCAGTAACAAAGAGCTCTCTTTTGAAGCATCAGTGACTGAAACTTTTGGGGTTGAAATGTTTCCTTGGCGAAGATTTTCTTTTCCTGAGCATTTTCTGCAGGTATCCTTGGCCTTACATTGTTGAAAAACAATTGTCTAGTTCATTTTGACACACTGCTTAATAAACATAATTATGTATGTTGATCTATGCATTTATACAGTTAGATACATAGACAGATATAATTTTACAAATTGGGGTCATACTATACTGGCCATTGTTAATAAGAAGTTTTAAATTCAATTCAAGTTGATTTAAGAGAGAAAAAAGGAAACAGTATAACTGAAGAAAACCCTAAACTTCAAATAAATATTGTTTCTCCAAAAGAGATATTAGATCCTGTCATTTATATCTTAAAATAATAAAAATATTATGGGGGGCTGGCCCCGTGGCCGAGTGGCTAAGTTCGCGCGCTCCGCTGCAGGCGGCCCAGTGTTTCGTTGGTTCGAATCCTGGGCGCGGACATGGCACTGCTCATCAGACCACGCTGAGGCAGCGTCCCACATGCCACAACTAGAAGAACCCACAACGAAGAATATACAACTATGTACCGGGGGGCTTTGGGGAGAAAAAGGAAAAAATAAAATCTTTAAAAAAATAATAATAAAAATATTATGAAAAGCAATGAGAGGTTGGAATTCTTATTTTTTAAACTGCGTTTGTGGTAGGCTGCCTCCAAGATGGCCCTCAATGATTTTATTTTTACATTGTTAAAGTTTTTAGCATTTTTACAATGTCAGATTTTTTAAATCATTTCATTCTGCTCTGTAACCATAATTCCCTCAGATGTCTGGTGCTAGAAGAGTGTTTCTACTGTCTCTTATTTGTGACTACCTTTTGCTCATGGTTTTTGTGTACTGATGCCCTCTATGTTATTTCAGAGGGTACAGTAATAGCATATTTCTCAAAACTAAGACACGTGGATTTACTTGCAGAGATGGAACTAAACTATGTAACAAGGAAGACTCTACTCTCCTCTTAAGGCTGTCTTAGAGAAGAGAAACCCACAGAACCAAGCAGGTGATGGCAACCCTGAATTGGAGGGGAGAGCAGGCAGAATATCTGGCACCCCACAGCAAGGAAGTGAACACAGAAGATAAGTGACATGTCGATGAGTTACACACCTAGTAGATGGAAGAATTAGAGTTAGAATCAAAGTAGTTAACGCTTCAGTGTATGTCTGTGTCCTTGACCACCATTCTCTACTGCCTTGTAAGGGAATGAGAATATAGTAAATGGTGGTCAATATGATGACCATTGCTTTGGCTCTCTAATGTGGGAGGAGAATTGCTCTGGTTCACCATGAATGTTTGATAATAGAGGAACTGTATGCCCATTCCTTTTCGTTCCAGGAAATATAAAAAAATATCACTTGATAACCAAGACTTTACTTGTTACAGAGTGCCAGTTGCTGGAAGGGAAATAAACCACTTGCTAAGAGTAAATCTACCCAGAGTTCTCATTGTAAATCAACCACCCTTTTCATTGGTTCCTTTTCCCCTCAAACTTTCGGGTGCTACTTAGCCTCACTGTGGGTGCTAGAGGTTTTATGTGTCCAGACACATCAGAGGCTCACAGGGTAGCTAATACCCATTGCTCTCTTTCTTATTTCTCTCTTGGCTTTGGTTCTCTTGACTTCCCACCCTTCTCCAGTACAAATATCCTCTTGCACAAGCTAGATGTAGCTCACAGGAATAACACCTTACTTGCCTGTGCTGTGTGTAGTTTCTGGGATCCAGGTAGACTGTTGAGTGCTGGGAGTAGATTAACCCACTTGCCGCATCTTGCACAGGGTTTTAGGGTGCCACTGCTGGGCAAAGCCCTCCCAACTCCAGCTGTCTCATGAGCTTACCAATTACAAGTAGATGTCTAGCTTTAAATCAAATTAAACTGATATCAATACAAGAGTCTGGTGGGCCTTTTTGTAACTTAGGAAAATGGAGCCCTCTTGAACTCAGTTGAAATTTGACTCACTTAAGGTGAAAAGAAAGAAGCAAGCAACTTGTTAAAGATTTTAGTTCACTTAAGAATTAGAGAATCCATCTGGCCATAATGTGCAGTGTGTAAAACTGGCTTCATGCAATGATATAAGCAGGGTGTTTCTGATCAAAATGGAAGTATCACTCAATTTAAAAAATTCTGACACAGGAGCTTCTTCTCACACACATTTCTAAATTTTCTTAGATTTTAAAATTTTAGGCAAGATTTGTGTATATATTTGAATTTTGGTTTCTGGTTGCTTTTTCTGAGTCATAAGTGCATCATTGAATATGAATCATAATAATAGTTTATTTGTTTATGGTGGCATTTTGTATTTCTTAATCTCAATGTTGCTTTGGAAATTACTGGAATACAATCGTTAGAAAAGTCCTCAGGAAAGGAGCTGGATTTGTTTTGAGATTTTCTTTTGTCTATAATAATAGACATCAGTCCCTTACATTTATATAGTGCTGTAGAGAACATTCATGTGTGCTGTTTCTTTTGATTATTACTGTGATTGTATCACAATTACAAAATTGTGAGGCAAGTGCATCAGGTATTCTTATTCTCATTTCATAGATGCGCAAATTGAGATTCTAAAAGATTGTACCATTCAGAAAACCTCTTGTGTCTTCATGAGGTGGCTGTCTGACAGTCACCACCTGGAACTCTAAGGTGGCATTCCCTTGTCCAATCAATAAGCTGGGGCCTGCTCCACTGGAGCCTGGGAGAAGGTGGTGTGGAACAGTCCCGGTTTCCATTGTCCACGCTGTCTCTTCAATCCACCTTCAAGACTAACACACCTGACAATACAGTTTTGGAAGTCCAGGATGCTACCATAGACATTCTCCTATTAACTGAGCAAGTTTTTCATAGTGTCCAGCATGGTGCAAACATTCCCTTCTATTTTCCATGGAGAGTCCATCTTGAATGAACATCTGGGAATTTCTTCCCCTTCCTCATGATCCTCTGGTCTTTTTATTACCCTCCCTTTTCCCGAGTCTTGGCTTCATCCACAAGCAGGAAACGCTAAATCCTTGGAAGTCCTGTAAGAATTTACGATTGTCAAATGGAACCTCTTTAAAAAGCCTACTCTGACCATACTGCCTCAAGCAGCGCACTCAACACTTTACTGTTCTCTTACCCTGTTTTATTTTTCTCAGCGCTGATCACTATTTGATGATACATACATATGTGTTATCTGTCACTCCTGCAAGAGTATCTGCTTCATGAAAGGGAAGGACTTAGTCTGCTTTTGTTCAAAGCTAAATCCCCAGAAGGTTGATCATAGAATGTGCTAAATAAATATTTTTGAATGAATGAGTGAATTTTTCAGAGTGGACTTTCTGTAAGAAAAATGTTTGACCGTCTTTTATAGCATAACCGTATCTTATAGTTTAACTAGTTTGGTTTATGTGCTAACGAAGTTCCCATCTCTTTTATCTACCCTACATCCCCCTTTCCTTACAAGGTCTGTGGGGGATAGAACGGAAGGGGTGAAGAGGAAGGAAAATCCTGTCTTGCCAAAAGACACTTTAGGGTGAAGTGAAATGTAAGGCAAGGACACTAGGATCAGGAGACTCGAGTATAATGATGAGATAATAGATTCCTATCCTTTCTAGGCAAGACAGCTGTGAACATAATAAACAAATATAAAACTATGCAGCAGAAAATGATTATAAGTAATTAGTGGTGAATGGTTTATTAGCCAGGGAGAAAGACAAATGAAAGGGAGGTTTGAAGATATTGTCAGGGAAGAACAGATATCAAATCTGTGGCCTTCGTTGTCAAAGTTTGGAACCTGTCATGCAGGGAGACATGGGTTTATGAAAGGGAAACTCAACTCCCTACAAAAAAATGCATTGTTCTTTCTCATAAATGCCTTCACTGCGTTCATAAAGCTACCAAGAACAATAATGATTGCAAAAGCTAACACAGACTGAGCATTTTCAATGTGCCAGGCCCTATGCTAATTGCATTATGGGTATTATTTGGTTTGACTCTCGCTACAGACCTATGAGGGAAGTGCTACTATAATTTCTATTTTACAATTGAGGAAACTGAGGCACAGTAACTTGCCAGAGATAATAATCAGACTTCTTTCCAGCCAGTTAGGTTCATTGTACTTTATTTTGCTTGGAAAGATGGAGTGCATTTTGATATTTAGAAGGATTTGATTATGACTTTAATGCATAAAATAAAGTCCTCTAGGGGCTGGCTGGGTGGCGCAGCAGTTACGTTCGTACGTTCCACTTCTACAGCCTGGGATTCGCTGGTTCAGATCCCAGATGCGGACCTACACACTGCTTCTCAAGCCATACTGTCGCAGGCATCCCACATATAGAGTAGAGGAAGATGGGTACGCATGTCAACTCAGGGCCAGTCTTCCTCAGCAAAAAGAGGAGGATTGGCAGCAGACGTTAGCTCATGGCTAATCTTCCTCAAAAAAATAAATAAAAATCCTCTAGGTCATCAGAGCTGCTGTAAATGCGAGATAATAGGGCAGATTTTCCCAGGGACCTAGTCATCCAGTAGTTAGGTATATCTGGATAGGAATCAGCATTTTAAGGCCACTAAGGAAGCTTCTAGACATAGACTACTCCTTCCTTATAGTTAGACACCACAGCTTTCATTCTTGCCTCTTATTTGTTGGAACCTTTCCATTGTCAACACAATCTCGCCTATTCATGTCAAGGTGGGGTCACTAACAAAGCGTGTCCAGCCAAAGACACATTACAAAGGTGGTTGTGAGCTTTGCAGACAGACTTTAATTTCTTTCATTCATGCAACAAACATTTATTGAGCACTTACTCTGTGCTCTGCACGTAGTTCCAGGGATACAACAGTGAGCCAGATGGTCAAGTTCCCACCTCTCATGGAACTTGGGTTCTAACGAACGAGAGGGGAGAGAAAGAAAGCCTTCTTTAAGCAAAGGGTAAATAATGACCTTTCAGAGTCAATGATATATAAGCTGAACTCTGAAGGATGAGAAAATAAGAGAGTTGGAGAAAAAGTGTTTCAGAAAGAGGGGTTATCTCATACTGCTCTTTGAGACATTGCAACAGTGTCAGCCCAAAGGACAAGTCTCAATTCTTTAGTGTGGAGACAGATGACTTCATGATCAGACTCCTGCTTGCCTACATCTGCAGCCGTGTCTCCAGTCAGTCTCCCCTGCTGCCTCATGTTTTGTCCCTTCTTGCCGCTGCACATATTGCATCCACAGTCCTGAATTCCTCTCTCAAATTTGTTTCCTTGTAAACTGCTACTGAGCCTTCAAGACTCAAATCAAGGGTCAGCTTCTATTACTTCCTCAGATAAAACCGGTCACATCCTCTTTTGTGACCCTACTATATTTGGTAGCTAGAGCTATTTTAGTACTTGTCACACTGTAGTGCATTTATTTATTGTCATATCGGATTTGTATTCAAAGCCTGGCTTTTTGCCTCTTGACCTTTGTGATCATCAGCTTCCTCAGTACTATACCTCAACAAATGGTAGTCATTATGATTATTACTAATATTGACAATCTGTTATGGGTCTCCAAGTCTCTGCCTCACACACCCGTAGAATGTACAGGTGAACAGTAGCTTAGATTTCTTCTATCATAAGCTAGAATAGAATTCTATAAACCTGGAAGAGGCTTTGTTAATGGTTTTCAAACTGTGCTTACAAAAGTTTTAGAGTCTCTCAGAGGTGTTTCTGGGGCTAAGTTGGTAAGTATCTGGGCTACCACCTTGCTTTACCCAGAGCATCTGTTTAAATATTTTTAACCTCATTTATTAACTGAGCTTTCATAAGATTCTATTTGCATTTTAAACATTTTCAACTGTTTTTAAGGGTTTGAAAGTCATTCATCTCATCCAACCCCTCATTTTACAGAACTCTAAATTTTTTAAGGGAACAGATCTAGTTAGTGGTCGCGCCAGAATCCGGGTCTCTCAGATCCCGTCAAGGTAGGACTCAAACCTATGATTTTGAGATTCCAGGTCTTGCTTTGTACTGAATGAGCAGGCCAAGCCTAGGTATAGAATTCATCAGAATCCTGAGACTCCACGATTTTGTCTTGTTTTTAGAATTTGGAATTCCAAAGTATCTACTATCAAATCCCCTAACATACTTGATCTGTTTTTTTTCATGTACAAAGATATTTACAGCCCTGAGGAAGCCAGTGCACCAGGGTTAGAAGATGCTGACTCTGGGTATTTGCTGAGTGAAAAATGTGAATAAGGCTGCCCAAGGCACACAAATCAGGTACATGCCTTTACAGCAGCAAAAGGATTCTATTTCCTGTCCTTGCTTTTCATGTGAATTATCCTGCTTACTGATGTTTCCTGTGAATTGGGTCTGAATATGAAAGCATCACTTCATATTGCTCACCTTTGTAAACTTTCAATATCCTCTTTCATTTTTTTCAAGCTAGAGGTTATTTTTATTTCTCAGGGTGTTGGATTGTCCCAGTAGCAGATTTCACAGAGGCTACATTTTAATTTCAGACTTGAAAGTTTAACTTCTAGTACCGTTTGTGTTAAAGTCTAGTGTTTGCTCTAAACAGCATGAAGTGATTAATTGAGTCGTTAAGAAACTGTTGCCTTATTAGGGATCCAAGAAAGCTCAATGGAATGCTAGAAATGAAAACTAACCACATTTATGTAGCTTTCACTGCACATGTGCATGTATGTTTTCCAGCAAATGATGCTGCAGTGCAAATTTGCAAATGATGTGAGACTGTAAGAGATTGCTAAAGCTTTAGAGATAGCTAATGCCTTAAGAAGCAAAAAGATCTTGATAGCTTAGAAGTGTAGCCAATTCAAACAAAATAACAAAGAAAGAATGACCACCATGCCCCTGGCTCCAACAACCAACTTGACAGGAGAGAGAGACTTTGAAATTAGAATTTTAGTTGATTAGAAATTCAATAAGGGTCAGGCTTAGCTACAGTAACAGAAGTATAAAAGCTGGAACAGGAAAAGCGATACTGATATAAATGGGACTACATCAGACTAAAAAGCTTCTGCAAGGCAAAGGAAACCACAAACAGAAAGAAAAGACAACCCACCAACTGGGAGAAAATATTTGCAAATCATATATCTGACAAGGAGTTAATTTCTAAAATATATAAAGAACTCACACAGCTCAACAACAAGAAAACAAACCACTGAATCAAAAAATGGGCAGAGGATCTGAACAGACATATTTCCAAGAAGATATAAAGATAGCCAACAGGCACATGAAAAGATGTTCAGCATTACTAATTATTAGGGAAATGCAAATCAAAACTACAATGAGATATCACATTACACTGGTCAGAATGGCTGTAATCACCAACACAAAAACTAACAAATGTTGGAGAGGATGTGGAAAGAAGGGAACCCTCATACACTGCTGGTGGGAAAGCAAACTGGTGCAGCCACTATGGAAAACAGTATGCTAACTTTTACTCTTCACTGCAAGTACATACATCCATGTGATGCTTCTCTGCTGCGTCAACTGTCTTATAAACCTCCAGAATGCCTTCTGTGAATGTAATGGAATGTCTACTGCTCTCGTTCAGGGTGAGGTTTTATAGTCAGAACTTCATGGTTTTAGGCAAGGAAAAAGAATTTCCCCTGTACTAAAGGCTTCCTGAAACATGGTCATTCATTACTCTTTTCTCTGGGGACTTGCTGGCTATTAGGACAACTATCCCCACAGCAAATATAACATCAGAGGAACTGTCTGGCCTAGTATTCAACTGTTTCATATCCACTGTGTGTACGTTACAACACAGTTATTCCTAAGTAATTAAATTCTGTGGTTTTGTTCCATTTTTAAATAAATTGGATGCTTTGTTCTCTCTACCTAAAAATAGGACAAGTATGTATCTATAAACCAGCAGCAAATTTTATTAAAATAAGTTAGGCCATAAGAGGTAAATGCCCTGTTATCTATGTATCAGTAGGAGATACTTAACGTTAACTTGGACAAAATCCATAATTTAAGCCTCCCGTTTAAAAAGGTTGCACATCCATTTGTTCAGTTCCATTGAGTGCATTTTGTTGCTATTTTATCCTGCAAAAACAGGCAAAAGTGAGAGCAAGGTTACCTCACAAGAATAGCATTTTTTTCCTTCTCATTATAACATTATTTTCTTTTTAACTCTTTTCTTTATAGGAAATTTAAAAGTACAGAAAAGAGTCCAAAAGAGGGGAAAAAGTCACTTGCAAATCCCATAATCCCATTGCTCAGCAATGACCATTATGGATATTTTAAATCCTTCTAGTCATCACTCTCTCTCTATGTATATATAATTTGTCAAAATATATATCAAACATATCAAAATTGTACTATTACTGTATCTATATTTTTAGTTTGGAATATTTGGGATTACGCTATAGATACTTCATGGTATCATCATTTATTCATTGAATATCCCATTGTGAACATTTCTCCATGTCATTAATATCATTTTATATGACATAATTATAAACAATTTCATTATATTCCATTTTAATCATTTGTTTAACATTTTATTTGACTTCTCCTTTACAACAGCAGGACATGAAGATTGTTTCTAATTGGTCAATTTTATAAGTAATGTTATGAAGGAAAACATGGTAAACGACCTTTGTACAACTAGACCTCTTATTTACTTAGCACAGATTCCTGGAAATAGAATTACTGGCTGAAACGGCATGAACAATTTTCAGCCTCCTGATATTCATTCATTCACTCACTCATTCATTTAATGTATTTATGGAGAATCTACTATGTGCCAGGCTTTCTTGAAGGGGTTGGGTATATAGCAGTGAATAAAAAAATCCCTGTCCTCATGGAGCTGACATTCTAGTGAGAGAGGATTAACTGTTAAAAAGAAAAGAAAGTATATAATAGGTCAGGTGGTCCTGTGTGATATGGAGAAAAACAATACGGGGTAATGGGATTAGGAGCTCTAGGTTTGGGTGTAGGGTAGAGTAACTATTTTTATGAAGTGGTCGGAGAAGATCTCCCTACTAAAGTGAAATTGAAGGAGAACTTGAAGGAGGGGAAGGGAGGACGGAAGCTGTATATATCTAGAGAGGAGCAGTCCAGGCAGAGAGAGTAGCAAGTGTGTAAAGACCCTGGGCCAAGTGCATGTCTAAGGTATTGGGGGAACCACAAGGAACTCAGTGTGGCTGGAGAAAAGTGATGGGAGAGAGCAGTAGCCCACGTGGCCAGCACAGTGGAGGAGTAGGGGAATGACAGATTACGTAGTTTTGCAGGCCTTTTTGGATTTTGACTTTGACTCTGAGGGAGATAGAAAGTCACTGGAAGGTTCTGAGCAGAGAATAGATAACATCTGACTTACGTTTTAAAATATGGACAAATTGCCCTCCCAAATGATTGTACCAATTTTTACTCCCCACCAGCAGTGCATGAGAGGTCTTTCCCAACAGCAGATATTGTCATAAAAAAAAAAAAAACAAAGCAAATGAAATGAAAAGACTTCGTTTATTTATCCATTTGACAAAAGTTAATTGAATGCCTACCCTGTTCCAGACACCATGCTAAGTACTAGATATATATTGGTAAATAAATGATATTCCTTACCCTTGCGAAATTTTTTGTCTAGTGCAGTAGACAGGAAATAAACAAGCGTGTATATTTTTAGGGTAGGTGCTATGAAGGACACTTTTGCAATTGTGAAAAACATACACATGTTGGAGGTGCGTATGGAGACTTAAATAAGGCAGTTAGGGAAGTTCACTCTCAGGAGGCGATATTTAAGCAGGAGATTAAGAAAGTAGGGAGAGTTCAGTCATGCAAAGAACAGGAGGAAGAGAAAGCCAGGAAACAGCACAGCACAAAGTTGTTTTGTCTGTGGGATTTTCTTTTTGATTACTTGTAAAGTTGAACATAGCGTTATGTACTTATTGGCATTTCTTCTTTGGTGAAATTTTGGTTTGTATCCTTGACCATTTCGGGGGAGGTTAGTGTTCAGCCTTTTCTTATTGGCTTGCAAGGCAACAGTAAGGACATGAACAGTTGTTTTGTCTTGCCTGCCATATTTGTTGCAATATTTGTCCAAGTTTGTTTCTTTCCTTTTAAGTTGTTTTAGGGATTGGTGAAGTTTTTGCTATTGTCTCCAACATATTTGATTAAGTATGGTTGCCAAATCTGGCAACCCTAAGTTCATAGGATCTATTTTTGGGTTCTGCATTCTGTCTTATTGATCAATCAGCCAGTCCTTGAACAAATACCTACCAAAGTGTATTTGCCTTTGAGAGGACGATTCTGGACTCATCATTCCTCTTTTCAAAATTTACTTAAATTACTCTCTGATATTCGTCACATGAGCTTTAGTCTTCTGTATGAACCCTAGGTCAATTTTATTAAGGGCTTAGACTGTTATTGTGTTACATCTATGCATGATTAAGGGAAGAATTGAATTTTTAGAGGATTAATTCTTCCTATCCAAGAATATATATGTCTTTCCATTTGTTCAGGTGGGTTACGCTGTCAGCAAAATTTAGCATTCTCTTTATGTGGATCCCATATTTTAATTTAGGCTACTGTGAGTGGGATTTTTCTATCAAATGCAAATATGATCATATTACTCCCTTCATTTTCCTTGATAACATTCCAATGTGTTTTGCTTATCATTTTCTAGTCTTTTATTTAGTACTATGTATGTAGCTTGGGTTATTTTCAGTTTACCATTATTATGAATAATGCCATGATTACATATTTTCTTTGTATTTCTAACAGTTTCTTCATATTAGTTTTCATAGCTGTTCTTTTCATCAATGAAATATGACCTTCCTTTCCCAATTGAGTGCCTTTTCTTTAAGTTCTCCTTGTATGAATTTGATATTATCAAACCTACTTTAAATTTGCTTGCATTCACCTGATGAATCTTTGCCCTTTTATTTTAACGTTTATCAAAAATTTTAAATGTAGATGGTAGCTGTTGGGCCGTATTAATTGAAACTAACATCATAAATAAATAGTAAATAATAAAATGCACTGAAAATACGCTTATCTATGTCAGTCCTGAGAAGAACAATCCAAGAATCCTATCAAGGTTTCTGGAATTGACGTGTTTGCATATTTGGAAACTTCTCTCAGCCTGTGACATAATTCCCATTTATAGAATAGAACATTAAAACTGCTAGCCAAAATTTTAGGACAGATTGTCCTCAAATGTAAGATGTATTTGATGAACAGGTGCATTAGATTAATCTGATTGACGTGGCAAGCTGTAGATTTATGATATTGCAGAGAGGAAAGTATAGTTGAAAGTTTGAAAATCCAAATAACTTTATATGAAAGTCCCAGATTTCCCTCCCTTGATGTGACCTCAATGTGGGCTCCAATGTGGTTTGGTGACTCTATAGTAGCCCAGGCCACTTCCTCTTCATTTCCTGTCTACTCGAGTACAATAAGAGCAGACTAGTAGGCCCCTTTTATCTTTTTGCTTTTTCAGTGAGCCACCGCCCTCCTTTGCCCCAGGATTCCCTGCAGCTTACTGATATTGTAGAGGCGTTAGACAATCATGATTTCTGTTATCTTTTATCTCCATCAGTCTAAGGAATACTTCCTCTTTTGATTTCCTTGCACAGTTACTCCTCTACCGTTCTTGTTGTTCATTCTCCGAGCCCCCTTTCAGGCTCTTCTTTCTGATCTCTAAACTTTGAAATAAATACTAAGAGGTCTCCTTCTCTATCTACACTCTTCAGATGATCTCAGCTACACCCATGACATTATATACACTTATATGTAGATGACTCATAAATGAGAGCAAAAGAAAAGGAGAGAGAGGGGAAGATTAGTTCAACATTTATATAATATCTAATAATAACATTCATTCAACAGTCATATTGTGCCAGGCATTGGGCTAAGAGCTTTCACTGTATTATCTAACTAAATCCTCACAAAAATTCTGTACTGTGTCATCCTATTTCATACTATACTATACTACACTGGTCCTCTCTTGTTGCCCTTCCATTTATACTAGCTCCCAACTCCTCCTCATAGACATTGCTTCAGCAATTCTCCCCACCCATTACATTACCAGTTTTAATCCAATGGGTCCTTTCTATTACCAATGTGTCGTAATTTCTCCAATCTTAAGAACAGAATCCTCTCTCCACACATCCTTCCTACTAGCACCTCATATCTCTCTTCTCTCTCAGCAAACTTCTTCAAAAGAGTTATTTTTCTATTTGCTATTTCCAGTTCCTCTTCTCTCTTTCTCTCTTGAATCCACATCAGTCAGACTTTCATGCCCCTATTTTGCTGAAACTGCTCATTTCATGATCAGCAATAAAATCCACGTTGCTAAATCCAATGGTCCATCCTTAGCCCTCATCTTACTTGACCTATAAGTAGTAGTGGATGAAGCTCATCACTCCCTCCTTGTTGGAATACTTCCTAGGTTTCGCTTTCAATAGTTCTCTGATTTTCCTCTAATCTCACTGGCTCTTCCTTCTCAATCTCCTTTGCTTACTACTTTTCCTTTTCATGAGATCTAAAAGGCTTAGGCTTCAGTTCAGTTCTTGGATGTCTTTCTCTATCCACGTTCACTCATTAGGTTGATGTGTTAGTTTGTTAAAGCTGTTGCAACAAAGTACCACAAGTTGAGTGATTTAAACAACAGAAATCTATTGTCTTACGGTTCTGGAGTTTAGAAGTCCAAAATGAACGTGTTAATAGGGTTGGTTCCTTCCAAGGGCTGTGACAGCAGGATCTGTTCCACGCCTCACTCCTTGACTTGTAGGTGGCCATCTTCATTTTCACATGGCATTCTCCCTGTGTGAGTATGTCTTCAAATTTCCTTGTTTTATAAGGACACTAGTTCCTATTGGAATAGGGCCATCATAACGACCTCATTTTTTTTTTGTTTTGTTTTTAGGAAGATTAGTCCTGAGTTAACTACTGCCAATCCTCCTCTTTTTACTGAGGAAGACTGGCCCTGAGCTAACATCCATGCCCATCTTCCTCTAAGTAATGACCTCATTTTAACTTGATTACCTCTGTTAAGACCCTATCTGCAAATAAGGTCACATTCTGAGGTACTGGAGGTTAGGACTTTAACATAAGAATTATGAGGGGATGCAATTCTACTGTTGGTTTCATTAAATAAATTGACTTTAAATACCATCCATATACTGATGGATCCTTAAATTATGTCTCCAACCTGGGTCCCTGCCACGAATTCCAACTGCCTATTCTGTGAGTTCTCTTGGATATCTAATGAACATCTTGGATTTAATATGCCCATACCAAACTCTGATCTCTGCACCCCACCCTCCAAGAAAACCCCTGCTCCTCACTAGCCTTCCCCATTTCAGTAAATGGAAACTTCATCTTCCCAGTTTCTTAGGCCAAAAATACTGGTGTCATCCTTAACTCTTCTCTCTCTCTCATATCCAATGTCTAATCCCTCAGCAAACACTTTCTGTTCCATATTCAAAATGCCCCCAGAATCTGACCACTTCCCACTATAACCTCTGCAGCCAAACTGATTCAAGTCACCATCCGCTTGCACCTCAATTACTGCAGATAGCCTCTTGATAGGTCTCCCTGCATCATCCCTTGCTCCCTATGGCACATTCTAGTCCCAGAAGCCAAGGTAATTTCTTTAGACATGAGTCAGATCGTATCATTTTCCTGCTTTGAACCGTCTACTCACTTCTCTTAAAATGACCTATGAGATCCTTCGTGATATTGGAGCCCAGTTACCCTTCTGACCCTAAGTCTGACCACTCATCCTCCTACTCACCCTCCTGCAGCTACACAGGTTTATTGCTCTTCCTCAATCAGGCAGGCTCCCACATTAAGATCTTTGCACTAGTTCTTGCCTCTGCCTGGAATGCTTTTCTCCCATTTGACAGCATAGTTTAGACCGTATCGCCTTCAAATCTTCCCTCAAAACCGCTTTCACACTAAGGCCTTTCCCAATCTCCCTGTTAAAAATTTCAAACCCCCTTCCACCTCCCCAGCACTCTCTATAACCCTACCCTGCTATTTTTCTACAGCATTTATCACCATCTGAGGAACTATTTAATTTTTTATTGTCAGTTTCCATCCACAAAAACATCACATGTCTCTTTGCTTAGAGATCTATATGTAAAAAGTTCATGCTTGAGGGGCCAGCCCCATGGCCAAGTGGTTAAGTTCACGAGCTCTGCTTCGGCGGCCCAGGGTTTCACAGGTTAGAATCCTGGGCGTGGACATGGCACTGCTTGTGAGGCCATGCTGAGGAGGCATCCCACATGCCACAACTAGAAGGACCCACAACTGAAAATACACAACTATGTACCGGGGGGCTTTGGGGAGAAAAAGGAAAAATAAAATCTTTTAAAAAAAATTCATGCTTGATTTGAAGATAATCTGTTTGACTCTCTCACTTTTACTTCAACCAATAGTCATTGCATACCTTCTTTTCTGTGCCAGACTTTGTGTTGAACAGTAGGGAAAGAAAGATGAACACATCAAGATCTTCGTCCGTGCCCTTGAGGAAATCATAGTCTAATCAGGGAGAAAGACACAAGTCTCAGCTTTCCCAGAGGGAGTGACACATGGCCGTGTGAATGACAAACACCACTGCTCTGGAAGGTCTGTTCATAACAAACCAGGAAATAATCACTCACCAAATCAAACCCAAATGTGCCCTTCCCGGGAGTTTGCGACTTTTCTGTATCTATAAAAATAACAAATGCTCATCTCCACAATGTCTCTGATTTATATGCTTGTGAAGTCATGACTATGATTATTTATGCAAGTGAAATTAATTTCAAACTTCATCAGAGTCCTTATTTAGTGTTTGGGGTACTAGGACTCTGCAGTACTACGGGGGGAACCCTCATTTTCAGTAGGAGTCAGGTCTAATTTCAAATGTAGGAAAAGAGCTGCTATTTAAAGGAACCTCGCTGTGAGAGTTTTTTAAAGCAAAGTCTTTTTATTTCAAAGTGAATAATCTCCCCCAATTTATCTTCTTTATATGATTTGAAAAAAAATCTGGTGCCTAAACTTCTAATATATGGGAGTTTGAGTTTGTGCATGACATAGTTGAAAGAACCCTGGATTGAGTTTTGTCTGAGCAAGGCAACTGATTGCTTCTGTGACCTTGAAAAAGGTTTAAAATTTTTTTCTAAACTTTCCTTGTTTCCCAATCTCCCCCTTTACTAAGCAAGAGGCTGTCCTCCTGTTCCCTAAGGAGACTTGCCATTCATAGAATGTGTGATTCTATTAGTCTTTAGGGCCCTTGCTTTTTCCAACTTTTTCCAACTTGACCTCTTTCTACATCCTTGGTTACCAGTGAATTCTCCCTGCACCCCACGAGTACTGAGCCTGATTGCTGCCTTCTGGAAGCGACACACCTAATGTCCAAGGAGAGCCAGACTTTACTTCTATTTCTGTTTTTATTTCCACCCCAAAGCCTCAGTACATAGCTGTATATCCTAGTTGTAAGTGCTTCTAGTTCCTCTATGTGGAATGCTGCCACAGCATGTCTTGATGAGCAGTGTGCAGGTCCACTCCCAGGATCTGAACTGGTGAACCCCGGGCCGCTGAAGTGGAACATGCGAACTTAACCACAACGCCATCAGGCCAGCTCCAACTTCTATTTCTTTTGTTACTTATCCCATGAGATTTTAGAATCTGTCCATATGAATGGGACTTCTTTTTATTCTTACTATTATTTTTTAGAATATTCATCAGGAATATAAAGGAATGGTAATACATAGTTTGATATACTTAATGCATTTATTTCTCCCCTCATAAAACCCATGGGAGGTAGGTAGTATTTTGTAAAAGTGGAAGCTGTGATTTAGAGAGGATTTTTTTTTAATCAACAGACACTTGGTTATAGAGTACTTCCTGTGCCCCAAGCACAGCTAAGTATTTACAAATATTAATTCACTTAATTCTCATTTAACCCTGTGAGGAAACTGAGGCACTGATGATTTAAGCAGCTTGTTCAAAGTCATTCAGCTCTTAACTGCTAAAGATGATACTTGGACTCAGGCAGTCTAGCTCAGGATTCATGCTCTTACCCCATATGGTAAACTATGGAAAGTGCCTGTGTTCACAGAGCCACTTTGTTGGGGAGCCTGGATTTCTATCTTTTTTTCACCTAAGTCTCTGCCAACCTACATAACTAATTTTATCCATGCCTACATACATGTTCCAAGACTCCAAAGACACTGTACATTTGTTTTTCTATGTCACCAAATGACATGATCTCTCTACATTTGACAGTTCCTAACAGCAAGGTAAATTCTGTTTCTTAATGATGGCCTCATGAATTGATATCGTGTTGGTTCATGTTTTGTTAGAATTCTGCTAGTTCTGATGGACCTTCTTAGATAGTTCTACTTGATTTTCTTACCTATAAAATAGTGGGGTTGAGCAAAATCAGTTGGTAAAGTTCTAATAAACTGTGGGTGTCTTTAGAAACACTTTGAGTTTCTAGATAATTCTGCTTTGTAGATAAATAGGTGTCCATCGTTGGGGAAATTGATGGTAGATGTATACCATAGAATACAATGCATTCGTCACAAGAAATAAACTAGGCGTACATATGGCAACATGGATAGATATTAAGAAACAAAGTATTAAATGGAAAATAGTAATAGTGTGTGATCCATAGAGTAATATCACTTATGTAGATAAAACACACGAATGTAAAATATCAGAACATATATTTACAAATATACATATATATCTAAAGACATATATGAAAATATTGAAGTGGATGCCTATGGAGGATAAGGGTAGGGAGAGGGAGTGAAAGGCAAAACTGAAACTAAAGTAGCACAAAGAAGATGCCTCTGCATGAACTCTTGACGGTGAGCCTGGCACCATGTTGTGGTAGGAAGAACACTGTCTCCATCAGTTAGGGGACACTGGCTGTTACACTTAGTTTCCTGTCATTGGGCAGGATTTTTTGTTTTTTTGAGGAAGATTAGCTCTGAGCTAACAACTGTGCCCTTCTTCCTCTATTTTATATGTGGGAGGCCTGCCACAGCATGGCCTGATGAGCGGTGCTGTGTCCACACCAGGGATCTGAACCAGCGGACCCTGCGTCACCGAAGCAGAGCATGCGAACTTAACCACTATGATACGGGCCCCTGGGCAGGATTTTTAATATCACTAAGCTTTAAACTCTCTATAGTATAAAAGACTTCTTTTAAGGATTAAATGACGTACATACATACACGCATACATGCATACATACATACGTACATACGTGGAGGTATGGGTATACTGATAGAAAGTGCTCACCCAGCCCCAGTCTCTTATGTTCCAATTTAACTCTCAGCTCCATTTCAATATTTTATTTGCTATAACCTGTGTCTACTTGTTCCTATGGAACCCACAACCATGACATCCTTTATCTGGTATTGACACCACCAACTGACATTTCGAACCACATGCACTTCTGCTGGGCTGCTAGCCTTACAAAATTCCTAACAATTTTGTTTATTTACAGACCTCCCCTTTTAAATTTTAATTTCATTGTGAATTGAGTGGGTTCTTTTTCAGGGAGGTTTTTTAAAATGAGCATTTATATAGCAATTTGCACTTTACAAAGCAGTTTCGCATCTTTTATTTCATTGACTCCACGTATTGCTCTCTAAAGAAGGTGCCAGTATCCCCATTTTGGTGAAAAGAAGACTGACACAGAGGCTAAGTAACGTAACTAACAACATCCAGCTTGTAAGTGGCAGGGCCGGAATGTGAAGCTAGGTCATCCTACTTTATGTACCAGGCTTTTCCCATAATAGCATGCTACATCTCTTTTAAATAACCTTCACTATTTGTTAATCCAGAAGATAGTTTCTTTTATTTCACAAGCCATAGGTTAGGTTATCCTAGAACAGTAAGCTAATATTATAAATTCTGCTCATGACTCAAAATGCATGACTGTGAAATACTGGTCACTTCTGCAGGGTCTCATATAGTCCTGACCGGATTAAAACGTTAGCAGAGCTGCCTCATCCTGAGGATATGTTGGAACCGACAACCCCTGTGGCTTCTCTGGATCCTCTGTTTTCTTACCTGCAGAATGAGGAAGATGGATTAAATGATCCTAGGGAACTTCCCGGCTCTGACGCTCTTCGGATTGTCATATCCAGGAAAGTCTCAAGATGGAGCTTGAAATAAATTCAGGAGTTGTGAGCTGAGGCTATTCTTTTGCTGTATTCTTCTTTATTTTGAACTGCATTTTTTTGGGCACCTGAGCCAACCTCTGTTGCCAATCTTTTTTTTCTTTCTTCTTCTCTCCAAATCTCCCCGGTACATAGTTGTATCTTCTTGGTTGTAGGCCCCTCTGGTTGTGGCATGTGGGATGCCACCTCAACATGGCCTGATGAGCGGTGCCATGTCGGCGCCCAGGATCCAAACCGGTGAAACCAAGGGCCGTCAAAGTAGAGTGGACGAACTCAACCACTTGGCCACGGGGCTGGCCCCTCTTTTCCTGTATTCTAAGGGGATGATTATGTGAAAGTGGCACTTGTTTTGGGATAATTTATATTAGGATCACACTTAGAGTTAGCACAATCCTATTAAAAGCTGTTAATGGAATTATTATTCTGATAATAAGCTCTTATTAGCTTCTTAGTATTAATGATATTCATTGCAACACAAGATTAATCTGATACAAAATTTAAGCTCTCACTGAGTTTAAGGGCTATTGTCGATGCGATAAGAATGCAGTGATTAAGAATAACATGGCAAGAAAAGATTTCTTTCTGGAATGGAGGAAAACATGCTTGTGTGTGTTTTTCAAAACCCTGGGGAAAAACAATTTTGCTCTCTTCTTTAATCAAAAACTTTTAATAAGAGTTATTTGGTTCAACCAATTGAATTATAATTGGTTATTTCTACAATTTGTTTAAATTTTGTTGTCTTCTCTATTCACCATTTTATCATTTGTAGCCTAAGTAATGAGTTTGAAGTGTGATATTCTTTTATTAAAACACTAATTTCCTCTTTTTAGTAAAGCCTCAAATGTTCTCCAGCACGTCATCTGCATCCTTTCCCTGTTTGACCTTGCTGTCCTGGCAGTTCTTGCCAAGCCCGCTCAGTCACACGGGACCCTATTGGAGTACTTTTCGTGGGATGTGGCATTCATTAATAGCGTTATGTTTAGGGTGAGTTTGGTGAGGCTAGGGAGGTAAAGCGAGTTTGTGGTGTTTTACGGACTATAGCATTGTTCTATCATCTGTTTGATTAGCATGGGAACATTCTATTTATTCGATACTTCAACAATTACTTATTAAGGTTTATAAACATCCATTGTGCTTTCAAAAAAATTCTGTAATGGGGCCAGCCTGGTTGTGCAGCAGTTAAGTTTACACGTTCTGCTTTGGCGGTCCGGGGTTCGCTGGTTTGGATCCCGGGTGCGGACACGGCACCACTTGGCAAGCCATGCTGTGGCAGGCGTCCCACGTATAAAGTAGAGGAAGATGGGCACGGATGTTAGCTGAGGGCCAGTCTTCCTCAGCAAAAAGAGGAGGATTGGCAGCAGATTTTAGCTCAGGGCTAATGTTCCTCAAGAAAAAAAAAGAAAGAAAGAAATTCTTTAAAAAAATTCTGTGATGATAATACCAATTAACTATGAAATATTTCACATTTTATAAAGAGATTTCATATACTATAGCTCATTGAATCCTTATAAGAGCCCTACAAAATAGGAAGGGGACATATTACTTGCTTGATTTTACAGATGCAGACAGTAAGGCTCAGAACCAAGACCACACTGCTAGGAAATGGCAGAGTCCTGATTTGCTTACTGCCAAGACAAATCCTTCCACTACACTACATTGCCCCTCCATAGCCAGAGGGCAATTGTGGGTTTTGGGAATGTCTATTCATTAATCTCTTTCTTATCAATATTAAAATCAACTGACTCAAGAGTTTTCCAGATAGGTCCACTTTGCATTTAGCTCTCTCTTTTAAAATGTTCACAAGGTTATTTAACTTTTTAATGTTGCATGGCATTTTAGCTTCATAAAAATTCTTCAATCTCATTTAAAGACTCCTGAGCCAGTTCACAGACTAATTACCAGTCATGGATGTTCTCTCTGAGCTGCACGTCTTCCTAGTATGATGAATGCTCATCTGTACTAGGTTGAATGGATTCTAAATGAAGTGATTAATTTAAGAAATCAATTAGTATGGAGAGTGAATATTTTACTCACAACACCCTCTGGTTTAGAGTAGTCCCCCTTGTATAGGGGTGGTTGTGTGGCAATCAAGGTGACCAGGGAGGAACCCAAGCCAGGGAAACAAGCCCTGGGGCATGCTAACTGTTCTTTGCCCAGGAGTGGAAGGAGTTTTCTCCGAGCTCACAACTTTTCTCCCCTGGCCCGCTGAATAATGACCGCCCTTGACTTGTTCCTTCAGTTTGCCAGTGATCTGGTTCTGAGATGAAATGTGTATTACATTGAGTCCCTTCCTGTCTTGTTCTTCCGTTCCAAGTTAGAGAATTAGAAAGTAATAGATCATCAGTGGGTACACACTTATCTCTACACTGAAACTTGTCCAAATCTCTGAACTTGAGCTCTGTAAGCCTCAGGATATTTTGGAAATGAACAAAATGCCAAAGTCAATTACAAGGAGGTAATTAACTTGGGCTTATTTTCTTCTGACCTTAACTCATATTTTTGCAAACTAATTGATAGCTGTAGTTAAATTAACTAGATTGCTCTAGTGGAACTAGCGAATCATGCATTAGCAGACTTGGTTGATGGAGAGGGAGGGGGATACATCCTTGCTCTCCATTGCTAAGGAGACCACAAGTCCTGGTCCTGTTCTGATGCTTGCTGATGATTGAGTCTATTTATTAGTAATGTCGTTTTCATCCTCAAAATTACCCCGGTTTGGGTGGTAAATTATATGGCTACTCTATTTATTACTTCTCTTTACTTGCCTGTAACTTGAGATAGACATGGGTACCCTGACCTCCCAAATAGGCCATAATTATTTTTATGTACCCTGTTGTCTGGGATGCTCAAGCAGGCACGCTGTCTCAAATGTGATGTATATGTATGGTCAGCTTTATTCTAAATGATTATTGTATTAGTTTGCTAGGGCTTCTGTAACAAAGTACCACAGTCTGGGTGGCTTAAACAAAATTTATTGTGTCACATTTCTGGAGGCTAGAAGCCTGAAATTAAGGTATGTCTGCAGGATTGCTTCCTTCGGAGGGCTCTGAGGAAAGGATCTGTTCCAGGCCACAATCCTTGGCTTGTAGATGGTCATCTTCCACCTGTGCTTTCACGTGATGCTCTCTCTGTATGCATTCTCCCTGTCTGCAGATTTATCCTTTTCATAAGGACACCAGTCATATTGATGACCTTATTTTTAACTTGGTTACCTTTATAAGCTCTTTACATCTCCTAATAGGGTCACATTCTGAGGTATTCGCGATTAGGACTTCAATATATGCACTGGGGACACAATCCAAACCATAACATAATCATTTATAAGACATACTATATAGCAGAAAAATGTTTTACAAGGACATTCCATTTAAATGAAGAAACACACTCATAAATAGGTGCTATGTCCTCCCCATTTTACAGATGAGGGCACTACAACTCAATGAGGTGACTCACCCAAAAGCATACAACTACTGAGTTGGGGCACCTGGGTGTGTACTCAGAGGCTGGACCTTTAGTCACTCTGCTCTACTGGTCCTGTCACACACAGAGGTAGAAGAGACTGCTGGCCAATGGTGCAATTCTGGGGCTTGGGTAAAGAAGTTAGACCTCTAAATCCTCCTCTTATCTGGGATTATTGTTTTACACAGGACAAAGTCTTCAATCTCCCAAATCTAGAGAGGAGTCAGGGGAGAAGTCGCACCTTGATTTAAATGTACACTAGTGTTTAAGGGGAGAGTAGGAAGAAATTGGGCTCCTTGAAGCCGGGGGGTAGTAAGGAGAGAAGAATCCCTTGCATGAGGAAATGGCAGAGAAAGGAGGCTGCACATATGTACACAAGCTACCCATTTGAAAAGTGTTCCTAGGGCCTGCTCCTTACTGTCGCTGCCTGCACTCTTCCCTGGTGTGAATACTTCATTGTAGAGTGTGTAGAAGCCTTACTTTTTGGCATATGGGCTGAGAGTGAGGGTGAAGGGGACACTACGAGATTAGTGTGTCTCTTTAATGGTGGCGTTACAGCAGTATCCATAAGACACAATCACTGGTGGGGCCACTTGGCGGTGATTGAAACTGTCACCTTAATTCCTGTGTAGAATGTGGCAGGGTAGAAATACATGTAAATTGAAAACCATTTTCCCTTATGGTTTAGGGTAGTTTTGTTACCGTTGTCAGGGACTGTAAGGGTGCTATTTTTCATATTTATTTTCTTCATAAAGTCCTCTTATTCCTCTGGGAGCAAGTCTCTTGTCTAGCATTGAGACACTGTTCAATAGAATTGTGAAAATTCTGTATTTCGGCTGGCAGAATAGAGCAATAGAATCAAGAAAGAACTATTTAAACTATGGAAATTGTTAAGGTTTCATACTGACTGTAGCACCTGAGGAAGATCACAAGATTCGAGCTGGGAGATAGACGATTTGACATCTGTTCCTGTGTCTCCACAATGCTTTCTGACTTAGATGGTGCTGCTTTCCTTCTGCTTTTCCATTTGCCACTCAAGTTTCATAAATTGGATGAAGGTATATAAATTAGGAGAGTGAATGCCTCTATTGTGACCTTTTCAACACCCTGCCTTTTGATTATTCAGCTTTTTCTTCTCCTTGATGAAGAGACAGAGCATGCTGACATCTTTCAGTGAAGTCTGAGAAAACATGTTTATACAGTCTTTCATAAAACCATGTGCCAATCTTGGGGGAAAAACAGGCAGAGAAATTAAGTCTTTTCCTGAAAGATATGGCAGACCAAGCAGGTGCTAAAAAAGCGATGAAGTTCACAGTCCTCCCAGCATACAGCATCTCTCTGAAGGATCTTGAGAGCAAAGTGCCTTTAACAACTGTTTGTAAACAATAAGACAAAGCACTAACATTTGAATAATTTTTTACAGTTTTCAAAGCATTTTCACATTTACTGTTTATGTAATGCCTTTAACAGCTTTGTGAGGTAGGCAGAGCAGATGCTGTCATTACTTGAGTGCCTTAGGGATGAGGCATGTTGGAACCTCAGCACCACTGGGTGGCAAGGAAGTAGAGTATGAGTTGGGATATCATCTGGGGAGGGTATTACTAATTCAGTTGCGGAGTTGCCCAAAGGGCATGGCTACCTTGGGATTTTGTCAGTGTCTCAGCTTAATACTTATGCATTTTATGGGAACCCTATCTTGTAATCAGGCCATTTTGGCAGGGGTGGGTTAGGTGTCAGGCAGAATCCAGTAGGAGTCGATATGGTCCTGAGGTACCAGCAAGGGGCCTTAGAGAAGTACAAGGAAGAGCGTTAGTGGGAGGGGGGATGGTCAGTGTCTAGCAGAGTAGGCAGATTCACAGGACCAGAATCACAGTGGGTTGCTTGGCAGAGAAAATGAGACAGATGAGGCATACAGATACTTACGGTTCATCCTTGGCACACTGAACCCTGAATTAATGGGGGGACCACTTTCCAGTCTCCATCAGTGGACAGGGCTGAGGCTATCAAGACACACAGTCTTGGCTTAGATTAGACTAGGGATTGATGTGGGCTTGAACCTGTAGATAAGGTTCAACTGTGACCCCACTTGAAAGGAGTTGTGGAAGTCAAATGCAAGGAAAATGAGGCGGAAACTAACCACCATTCTTCCCATTTTATAGAAACATAGGCATAACAGCCTCACAATCACAGAATAAGAGGATAAGATGGGCCAAGAAGAAATTTTTGGTGACTCCCAAACCAATACTCTTTCTCTTGTGTGCTATGGAAAGGCCAAAGGCAAAGCAGAAAGGTTTTACTGATGTCATACACATTAAGTAACAAGAATAATCCCTGCATCAGGATGGCAGGCACGGTGGTGAAGTAGAAGATTGGAAGTGAAAGAAAACAAAAACAAGCTGTGCCACAGAAAGACAGGACAACCAGTGGGATGCTAGGGAGAACTGAGAAGCTTTGTGTGCACTTACAAATCTTTGTACCAGTTGCTTGTTTCAATGAAATGACTTGATATAGGTATCTGTTTCGGATTTTCCAGGAGTTTCCTTTAGCTTAGCACATTGCTACTAAGGTTGATGGCATATACAATGTCTTTGTTCTCTATATGTACTTATTTCTTGTATATATTATATTACTGTTATATATTTATTACATACATATAAGCTATTTGGGCAAAGTAGAGAAGATCCAATAAACATTTGTCATGACCTCTGAATCCTCATAAAATCAGGTGAATTAAAGAATGTCTACAGAATAGAAAATCAGTGACATGATGATAAGCCCTGAGAATGTGCTAATGTGCTGTCCTGAGCAGAGATGCAATAGACAGGTGAGCACCCAGTGTCATTATGAGCATTTTATATTGGTTTCCTGAATATCTTAAGATGGAGAGTATAAAGAGACAATTACAAGTGTACAAAGTCAACAACCAAGGATTCTATGTGTTCAAGAATCAGTGAAGTGGTGGACTCCAAGGCGTAGAATACCTTCAGGTACCAGAATTATTGCACCCCTTGCTTGTGCTCCCATAGCTCTTCTTTTGTTCTGCCTTACATTCATTCTTTACGTGTCTGCTTCTTTCACTAAAGTAAAAGCTTCTCAAGGGTAAGGATCAGGTCTTATTTCATTTCATTTTTTACAGCACATAGCAGTGTCCTGAACATAATGGAAGTTAAATAAATTAGTGTTTTTAAAATTAAGGTAACCTGAAGAAATGGAAATAGCTACTACAGTTCTTTTATTTCAAAGATGGTTCTATTCTAATTTGAAAAAAGACCAGTATTTAAAATCATATGCCCAGGACGGAATATAAATGAATATAAGGTATAATAAAAAGATAACTGAGTTAGCAGTAAGAACAGCAGGGTTCTTGTTCTAACTCTGCAGACAATTCACTATGTGATTCTTGGTGAGGACCTTCTTCTCCACAAGCCTCTCTTATCCTTGTCTTCAAAATGAGCTCATTTAGTTGAAAATCCCTAAGGATCCTTCCTACTCTACAATCTGAGTCCCAAAGGAAAGGAATGTGAAAATGGCACCAAGACATTGAGAGGCTATGAGTTCTCTTAGTCATATATAGCAGTAGGCAGGAAGATGGGTTGTAAGTCTAGATATTTTTCCTGATTATTAAGCAATAAAAGTTCATTTCAGAGAATAAAGAATTGTACAAAATAACAAAAATAAAAATCAGCAATAATCCTACTACCTAGGGATAACCAAAATGGGGATCTCTGGGCATTTCCTTGAAGTTGCTATGTGTGTGTGTGTGTGTGAGAGAGAGAGAGAGAGAGAGAAAGAAGGGGATAAGCCAGATTTATGTTTCTGAGATCGCGCTCCATAAACTGCTTGATAACATGCTTTAGTCACTTAGCATTAAACTTTGAACATTTTTTATGCCATTAAGTATTACTAGAAAAGTGACTTTTAGTGGGAGAATTATATTTCATTGGGATGCATCATAATTTATTTCACCAATCCCCTGTTGTTATAATGTGATGCACATCTCTTAACATAGATCTTTACAAGTCTTGGCCTATTTTCTTATGATAAATTGGTAGCATACAAACATTTTAAAGACCTTTGAGATCTGTTGCCAAGTTACTCTACAGTCAGTGGAACAATTTATGCTGCTCATGAGAGGACTTCATGAGAGTAGCTCATGACAGGACCCATCTCAATACACCGCCCGCATGGAGGCTAACCTTACTTTTTACAACTTCGAAGGTTTGATAGGTGAAAGTATTTCATTATTTTAATTTAATTATTTTCCTGGACTACTGCTGAGAAAGAATATTTTCTACCATGTTTAATGGATAATTGTACCTTTTCTTTTGTGAGTTGTCTATTTGATCACTTTGCCTGTTTTTGGGGGGAGGCGTTATTTTTACGTTGTTGATTTGTAAAAGTTTGTTATATGTTAACTATATTAACTCCTTGTATGTCATATTTTGCAAATATTTAACCATTTGATCATTTTTCTGCTATTTTTTAATGCTTTATTCTTCTCATACATGAGATTTACATTTTCAGGTAGTCAAATCTAATAATCTTTTCCTTAAAGGATTCTACTTTGATGTTCTGCTTGGAAATGTCTCTCTTGCTCCAAGATTTTATAAACATGTAGCTATTGTCTTCTGCTTTTGGGGGCGATGTGGGGGGAAGAGAATAGATACCCATGCTTGCTTTGTAATTGAGGGAGTCTTCATGTGAAGGCATATTTTATTGGCTTAATCAAGTAAGTGTTTCCTTTATTGTCTTTGTTTTATAGACACAGTTACAAGATGGAAAATTTTAGAAGTGTTTTAATAAAAATGTGTAAGCCTATTTGATTCTACTTTCGCATAATCCCTCAGGCATTTTGTTTTTCTTCAACCCTTCTATTTTATCTTCTTTTCCATCAATATGTTTAAATGTAGAACTTATGCTGGATTTCATTAAATCCAATTTTTCTTATATAAGATTTTAAATACAGATCACTTTTCTTACATTGCAGACCCTGATTTTTCAAATGACTCCTGAGCCTCTCCACTTGGATATTCTGTAGATATCTTAAACTCACAATGTTCAAAAGTAGATTAATCATCTTCCATAAAATGAAGCAATTCTCTTTCGCTTTCTATGTTTGTTGAATTGGTTAATGGCTTCACCACTGATGTGTTGGTACAAGACAAAAATCTTAGCATCATCTCTAAAGCCTCCCTCTTTCTCTGCCCTCATGTTAAATTAGTTACCGAGTCCTGTTGAATTTCTCTCAAGAGGCTTCAAAATGTCATGTCTCCTATCCATTCCCACTTCTGACATAATTTAGGACTTTTTCCCTTCCCTTGGATGATTGCCATAACCACCTAACTGATCTGCCCTGCCTCTAATCTCTTGCCTTTCTAATCAATCTTCCAGAGTCATCTCTCTAAATTAGAATTCTGATCATTGCCAAAAGATGTAAGTGGATAGGGCTTGTCCATACTGGGGGATAGGGAGTGCTGGAATGAGCATGAGGCCAATCAATTCTCTGTGTAGATTCTCCTAAAGTGGCACTTTTGTTGACTAGTTGATAAACCTATAAGGAAAAGATTTTAGAGGCGACAATATAAAAGCAATTTGATAAGACACATGGGGAAGATAGGCAAAGGCTATGTGCTGGCTCCCTCAACCACCAATCACACATCCTGCCTCACACCCTGTTGAAATCCCCTCATGATTTTAGAAAGGCAACGGAAAGAAAAATATACTTTTTTACTTATCAGATTGCCAAAGATCAAATAATAATAATAAAAATATAACATATTGGCGAATATGTGGAAAAACAAGTGTACTCAAACTATTGAAGGCATTGTAATTGGTATACTTTTCCTTGGTGACTGTAATTTGTTAATACTTATCAAAAAAAAAAAATCACCATCCTTTGACCTGGCAGCACCAAGTCTAGGGACTTATCTGATAGATATATCTGCATGTACATGCAGAGAACTTTGCTAGGATGTTTTAGTGTAAGAAATATGAAATTTTATTATTTGCCAATGGAGGCCTGGGTAATTGACTTATAGGCTATCTATGTATTGGAATATTATTAAGTTGATAAAAATGTACATACACACAAATATGGAACAATATTTAAGATCTACTGTTAAATGAAACAAAAGAAATTGAAGAAAAATCTACACACAAATATATATATATATATATATACACTTATGTTGTTTAAAAGGAATGTATTATGTATTATAAATAATATGTATATGTTATTTTATTTTATTAAAAATAATATATATCATAAGTAATATGATATACTAATTTATTTTTCCCTACTTTCTTTTACACTATTAAACTTCTTCCTATTCAACCAAGAGCTAAGGCCTCTATATTTCTTACCTGAAGGAAAGGGCAGTGCAGGAGAAAAAAACCAATTATTTTCCTGGCCATTGAGCTTCAAAAGCCTACATCCTCTTGGATAAACAGAAACGGCAAACGCAGGTGCACAGACCACTCAATAGCACTGTGTAAATTCAGATGATGTAAGAGTGGGGCTTCTAATCAACTCAAGACTAGACACTATTCCCTGGACTAGGGGAAGTGGGAGGGGACTGGCAGGGGAAGCACAGAGGGAAAAGAACTTGTGGGTTCTTGGGATAGGTAATGGTTTATAGAAGATGAAAAGTGACCGGGGATGTGTAAATCATTTCCCAAATAGAGTTTATGGAAGAAGCAAGAGGCTAGGATAGAAAAAGTTGTGTGGTGTGTTTATGACAGAAGTTAAAAACTTAAATTCCTGCAGCTAACAGACCAGGAATGTAAATGACAGCCTTGGGCCCTTTGGGAACAATCAAACTGAGGCATTCACGCTGTGATTACCAGCTCCAGCCAATTATTGCTATGTGAGAATTCAGGCCCAATGTTGCCAGACCTTTTGATTATTCAAGAGAAACTAGAAATCTAGATTTTATTGGAAATATCCTAATGTTTACATGTTGTCAACTAGCTCACATCTAAAAGCAAACAAATAAGCAACAAACAAACAAAAATATTGTGTGGTCATGTGAAGCACGTTTGCAGGCGACCACTTTGTAATCCTGGCATAGGCTGTAGACCTGAGCTGGCCTCAGAGATTTCTCCCTGAGTTGTAGGAAGGTGGTGGGAAGTGCAAGTGATTTCTCTGTTCCTGAGAGCAGCACAGAAGTGACAAAAGGCCTGAGTCTCTACATTTCCTGAGGGCTTAGCTGGGTTGAGGAGCCTCCAAGTTCTGATCCTAGCATCTGGAAGTGTGGGAGAAGGTGGGAGAGGGAGAAGAAAAAGAAGGAGGAGAAAGAGGAAGGAAGAGAGCTAGAGAGGAGGGGTGGGGAGAGGTGCAGAACGTAGTAGGAAAGGGGGAGGTGGGGAGATATTCTGGGACTGCCAGAATGGATGGATGATAACCCAGACCAAATGCCCCCATCTTCCTTTCTGGAAGGCTTGAGACCAAGCAAATTTAAATTCCTGGAACTTGGATGCTATCTAGGAAAATGATGTGTGTTTGTGTGTGTGTGTGTGTGTGTGTGTGTATGTGTTGGGTACATTGTTGATTTAGGTGAGAATAATTACCTCCACCTAATGAAATCGCAGCTCACATAAAAATTAAGTGCACCTATAGAAGAATTACAATTCTTTTCTTTTTCTTGCTGAGGATGATTTGCCCTGAGCTAACATCCATGCCAATCTTCCTCTATTTTTTAGTATGTGGGCTACCAGCACAGCATGGCTACTAACAGAGTGGTGTAGGTCCATGCCTGGGAACCAAACCTGGGCTGCCAAAGTGGAGCATGCTGAACTTAACCACTAGGCCACTGGGACTGGCCCCACAATTCCATATTTTGAAAATCTGTTCTTGTGGAATGATAGTTGGTCCCACTAAGTATGTCGATTCAAAAAATATCTGTGGAAATGGAATTTCAAAGCCTATCAACACGGTTTTGGGGATTAGGAACCAGGAATTGAGATCTCTTTATTAAATAGACATTTGAACTTTTGAATTTTTCACCATATGAGCCTATTACTTAAAATAATAAACAAACGAACCTACGTCACTAGCCTAATCTTTTCTTGCTCTATGGCTCCACTCTGTGATTTAGACTTAGCAGATTACTCCCCACTCTTCTCCCCCATCTCCTTGTCTTTTCTATGCTTTTGCAATCACCAAACCCCATGTCTCAAACATCCTACCCTTGGCCTGACACTCTGACTTATCTTTCAGAGTCCAGCTCAACAACTGCTTTCTTTTTAGAATTTTCCAATCTCTCTCAGCATATAAATCAACCATTTGCTTCCCAAAATTTATAATATTTGGTTCATTCTGTAAGTAACACATGTACCAAATTGTCATATGTCTACTGGAATACTTACCTGTCTCTTTCCCGAGTCTGTGAATCCTCCGAGGTAGGACTCATGTCTGATTTCCCATCATGCCAAGCACATATCATTCCTCAAATTAAAGAAAGTTTCAGTTCTTTGGATTATCTCTGAGCATTAAAATATTGCTGCATCTTCAATTTAATAGCAGAGATGATGAAGATTTTGGTTCTAAGAACTGGGGTGGCGTCTAGACCAGTGGCTTCTAAACTGCTACAAGTTATGTCACCTAGATTGCTTTCAAAAATTATCTTGCCCAGCTGGAGGCCCAGACCATGCAAATCAAAATGACTGGGTGCGGAATCCAGGCATCAGTATCATTTTTACAACTCCACAGGTGATTCCAGTGTGCAGCCAAGTGTAAAAATCAATGTTCCAAATATTTTTGAATCAGATTTGAAGGTAGAAAAAATTCTAGAAAATGTATTTGTTTCCTGTAGCTTTTATACACTTTCCTGCTCCATTTATTTGTGGTTAAGACTCTGGAGTCTTGTGCATGTTGACAACTCTGAGCCCAGTTGCTGTCTAAAACAGGGAGATGGTACTTGTTTTTCTTGTTTTTCAGGGTTCTTTTGAGGATTAAATGAGATGATGTAGGGAAAAGTGCTTTCTAAACTCTAAAGTGCTGTAAAAATATTTCTTCTTACTCTGTGCAGACCCATATTTTCTTTCTGTACATGTTTTCTTTCTTTCTCAAATGAATTGGCTTCCAAAGAGTGGGAAATTTATTTACACAATTACATTAAACTATCCTGATTATTTAGTTAACTTTGTTTTGATACACCTCATCTTGCGTATCTACAGCTATTTCTTCTGTTTTCTGTCCTCTTGAATAGTGATAAGATAGCTTTGTGTTCATCCATGTCTTGGTCAGGTATCACCGCAGAAACAGAACCAATAGAAGTCAAGACCCCAGAGGGCTGGTGGGGCGATTCTGATCTGAGTCTGAAGACCTGAGAACCAGGAGAGCCAATGGTATAGGGTTCACTCTGTGTCCGACTCTGAAGGCGGAAGAAGACCCATGTCCCAGCTCAAAGAGAGTAAGGTAGAGAGACAGAATTCTCTCTCCTTCAGCATCTTTTTCTATTTGGGCCTTCAATGGATTGGATGAGGCCCACCTACATGGGGGAGGGCAATCTGCTTTACTCAGTCTACCAATTCAAATGCTAATCTTATCCAGAAATATCCCCATAGACACACCCAGAAATAATGTTTAACCAAATATCTGGGCACCCCATATCCATTCAAGTTTATTCATAAAATTAACCATCACAATGAAAAATGTAGAATATTTAGAAACTCTTTTACAAACTGTGAAATCTGTTCAAGGTAGTGGAATCATTCATAAAACCTCAAAAGAAATTGCAATGTTTTTCAAAGGCACGTTTTGGCCTTTGAGAAATTGCTGTGATGTCTGATGAGACATGAGATATCATCTTTGTTAAGTTTCCCATCAATTTGCATGGCAGATACTTCACAGAATAATTTCTGCCCAGTGCTGTTCACTGAGTCATTGTCAGTTTGATTAGGTATCTTTCTTTTGACATAAATGCACTTCAGTGACATTTAAAATGGAATGAATGCTATTCTGGGCAAGAAAACCAAGCAATAAATTTCTCATGCTTTGCAACTCTGAGCCTTCTCAAGGTAGTGTACCTTCAAATTCAAACATATGGGCAGTATAATTTTATATTCTCCAACAATGCATTTTTCATACTCATATCTTTATTTAATTATTATTTTTTTTTTGCTTTTAGAAGAAACAGAAATATAGTAGAGGGCTCTGTAGTGGTCCAAGTCACATCCACAGTGAATATTTCCCTTTACTGTCTTAAGCCAATTTTTTAAAAGCTGAAACTGGTTAGGTTTAAATTGCCATCTGAGTGCAATGTCCTTTGTGGCACCAGCATGGTGGCTCCAGAAGGTGCAGTATAACACTGACGGTGCTTGGAGCAAAGCTCCCAGAGGTAAGAGAACAGGGTTGGAACACAAATTCCACCATGCTTGCTTCACAGGTTGGGTTAAATTAAAACTTTCTGTGCCTTGAATTTTTCATCTATAAAAGGTACTACCAGATGTCCAAATCACACTGAATGGTTTTGTAAAGAAAAACAAGTCTCTTGAAAAAAAAATGACATTATTATATACGAATACACAAGTAAGCACAGCTTTTTAGGCTACAGAGTGCTTCCAGATACCTTTATAGCTTGCTTCTCACTGTGGTCTAGTGAGGTAGGGCCTGTAATAATATGAGCAAACTGAGAGTCAGAAAGGTCATATGACTAGTAATTGGCACAGCCAGGGCTTGGGCCAAGGTCCTTTTTAGAAAAAGTAGGGAGGGGTGGGTGTGTGTGTGCACACGAACATCTGTGCATGTGTGTGTGTGCAAATATGTATGCATGTGAGCATGTGTGTACATGTGTGTGTCTGTGTGTGTTTAGGCATGTTTACTTGTGTGGGCATGTGTACACGAAGGTGCCTATGTGTGCATATTTTTAAGTGTGTGAGAGTAGGGAGTGTATGTACATGGTTGCATATAAGCGTATGTGTATACATATGAATACATATGTGTGTTTACTTGTGTGTGTATGTCCATGGTGGAGGCAGGAGAAGGGAGATGATAGATATTATGATTACAACTTAGTAAAAATCTTTGATAAATTTTTCTATATGTTTCATTATTTGAAAATTATAAAAAGTATCAATGAGCAAAAAGTTATAAAAATGTCTCATAGAGTCAATGGACGGCTTCTTCAGCCCTAGATGCTCTATTCTTTTTAAAGAAATGACCTCATTAAAGATCTAGAAGAGAAATTAGATATCTCGCTGACAGGTGCACCAGAATTCCCTGAGAACCTTGTTAAAACTGACAAGACGTGGGCTCCTCTGCAGCCCTACTGAGGAAGAATCTCTCGGAGCAGGACCTATGGCTCTATGTTTTAGAAAAGCTCCAAAGAAGAAAAGTTCCGACACTCCTGGGTTGATACATTTTATGGAGACTATTTCTCATTATAAATAACATGGTAATAGTTTTTCTGACATACTTACCTTCTTGAAGTCAGCTGAAAACAAAGAGAATTAAAAACCATGGAAGATAATTGTAAAAGTTATCTAAGAGCTGCTGCTTACAAAGCACTCAGTCTGGGAAGGTTCACTGGGGAATTTACTAAATAGTTAAGGGACAGAAAACTCCATTTTCTTTTAAAATTTACCAGAACATAGAGATAAAACAAATCCTTCTTAATTATTTTAATGAAGCCATTGTATTTTCGAGATCAAAACTCAACAAAGATAGCATGAAAAGGAAAATGATAGACCAATCACACTTGAATTTCAAAGCAAACATCCTAAACAAAATTATTGAGTAGAATCCATCAATATGCTCAAAGAAAAATAGAATGCAAACAAGTAGGAAATAAGAATAGTGCCATATTAGGGAATTTATTAATATAATTCACCACACTCATAGATTGAAGGTGAAAATCCATATGAGCATTTTCATAAATATTGAAAAGTGACCTCATAAACTTCAATGTTTGCTTTTTATAAAAACCTTAATTAAATGGAGATAAACATCTACTTAAATGACATGAATCACACACAGTTCTCCACCAAAACTGCCCCAAAATGCATCATGCTTGATGGTAAAATGTTAGAAATATTTTCACTAATGTCAGAAACAAGATAAGGATGCCTATAATCACTACCAATATTGAACAGTTTTTGGAAGTGCCAGCCACTACTATTAGGAAAGAGGTAGTATGACCGGAAAACAAAAGTCAAAATTATCATGATTTTAAGATATTATAGTCACATATTTGTAATATGAGAATCAACTGAGTAATTGTTAGACAACAAAAAGATTTCAACATGAGACTGGTTACAAAATCTTTAGAAACAAAACAATAGCTTCCTTATATGTACACAACAATGCATTAGAATACACAGTTGGAGAATATGTACATTCCCATATAAAGGGAACATATATAAAGACAAATTTAACCAGAAATTTGTAGGGATGTATAGGAAGAAAATATTCAAACGCTAAAACTCTATTGAGGGACATAAAATAGATATGGATATATACAGAGACTATCACCTTAGATAAGAAAGCTCAATATTTTAAAGAGGCAAATTCTCTTTAAATTGACATACAAACATAATGTAATCTCAAGTAGAAACAGGATTTTGTTCTTAAACTGGACAAACTGATTCTAAATTTCATATGGATAATTATGCAATAATTACCAAAACAAGTACTCTTACAATAAAACCCTGTGACAAAAATGTGACACAAACTGACAGTGAAGGAAGAAATAGGCAATTTAACAATAATAATTGGAGACTTCCGTATCTCACTTTCAATAATGGATAAAACTAAACAAAAGTTTAATAAGGAAATAGAAGATATGAGCATCACTATAAACCAACAAGACCTATCAGACATCTATAGAACACTCTACCCGACAACTGCAGAATATGCCTTCTTCTCAAATGCACATGGAATGTTCTGTGGCATAGATCACATATTAGGCCATTAAAAAAAAACCTTCAATAAATTTAAATACAGAAATAATAAAATGTATGTTTTCCAATAACAGGGTAATAAAGTTAGAGACCTAAAAAGAAGGAAATTGGAGAAATTCACAAGTGTGTGAAAATTAAGCACCGCACCCCTAAATAACTGATGTTTCAAAGAAGAAATCACAAGGAAAAACAGAAAATAGTTTAAGATGAATGAAACAAAAAACATCTCATACCAAAAGTTATGATCTGAACCTAAAACTGCTTAGGGGGGATTTACATTTGTAAAATCCTATTTTTAAAAAGAAGAAAGATCTCCAATCAATAACTTGTGACACATGAAAAAAAGGCACAAGAAGAGGCAATTCACAGGGAGAGTAGTTTACTCTAAACACGTGAATTGATACTAAACTCTATGCATAATGAAATAAATGTAAATTAAAACAGGAGACCACTTCTATCTATAAGAATGGAAAAGTACAAGGAAGTTCAACATCGCCCAGTGTTGTTCGAGGTGTGGGACAACAGGCATTCTCATTCCTGCCTGATGAAAATGTGTACTGCTACAACCACTTTGGGGCCAATTTGTCAATATCTGTCAAAATTTTAGTACATATAAACTTGCGTATATGCAAAAAGAAGTATGTGCAAAGTTATTCACTAAAGTAATTGCTTACCAACGAAGGAGAGATGATAAGGGAGTATCTTGGTAGGGAATTTAAGAACGGTAAAAAAAATAACTAAATGTTGATCTGCTTTTTATTAGCATCATGTGCAGCTAATTCTAAACTATGTCAGTGTTAAAATACTCCCTGTCAGAGTGGATTCTGCCCACGGTCTGCCAACCCATGCTCGGTGTGCCATAGCACTGTATCATTATTCATAAAAGAAAAAGACTAAAAGTAACCTAACTGTCCATTGATAGTGGAATTGTCAAATAAATGACAATACATTCATATAATGGAATATTATGCAGTCATTAAATAGAGTGCAATGATTTATGATATGGAATGACCTTGGAGGTACATATTTAGGGGAGAAAAGTCTACGTGAAGATGTGTGTATAGTGTGCTTTGGTTTGTGCTTGATCTGCATAGAAAATTACTGGAAGGTGCAGAAGAAACTTGTCAATTCTCTCTATGGAGTGAAACTGGGAGAATTGGATTTAGGGGGAGACTGAGTTTTCACCATACACCCTTTTTTATTATTTGGATTTTTGTACCATGTTCACATATTAATAAACATTATCTGCATGTTATTTTATCATATACATGTTTAGATATTTTTCAATTAAAATGTATGTGTGTGGGTGGGTGTGTTAGGAAAATCCCTGGTGCCAGACATTTTATTGGATGCTTTTGCGTTGCTGCTGTGATTGTATTTGGCTGCATGCAAGCAAAAAACAAACAAACAAAAAGTCATGGCACTTAAGGGCTTTATTTCCTCACATAATAAAGAATGTGGAGGTAGGCACTCCAGGCCTGTTACAGCTGCTCCAGAAACCATGTTGCTTCTGTCTTTGTGCTCTGCTCTCCCTAGCAAATAGATATTGGAATGGCCCAAGAGGGAATAATTTCTTGGGTTTTAGAAAACGTAAGATAATTCCATAGTTTGCAATCTAAGGTGATTAGTGGAGAGCATAAGGGGCTTGGTAAAATCAGTCCTCCTACGGAGAGGAACATTGTACACATAGCACGTCAAATGGAAAGAGCACTGTGGTTTAGAACATAGACTTTGGAGTGGGATCTGAGCTTGAATACTGACTTTGCAGTAAGTAGCTGGACAACTTTGGACAAGATATTTAAGCACTTGTAACATCAGTTTCCTAATTTAAAAAAGTGGAGATAGTAATTGCTGCCTCAGAAGGTTGTGGTGGGTGCTAAATGAGGTAAGGCTTCTAAAGACTCAAGAAGGGTATCTGACATTATCTGTCACTATGGATTTTCCTGTGTCACAAATCTTTGGGTTTAAATGGTTTTCCTAGTTCGTGTAGAAAAGCTAGATATCAGGGGTTCTGCCTCTTAGGAGTTGTATCCTGAAAACCTTCCATTCTGTTTTTAAAAAATTTTTATTGAGTTTATGATAGTTTACAACCTTGTGAAATTTCAGTTGTACATTATTGTTTGTCAGTCGTGTTGTAGGCGCACCACTTCACCCTTCGTGCCCACTCCCCACCCCCCTCTTTCCCCTGGTAGCCACTAATCTGTTCTCTCTGTCTACATGTTTAACTTCCACATGTGAGTGGAGTCATACAGAGATTGTCTTTCTCTATCTGGCTTACTTCACTTAACGTAATTCCCTCAAGGTCCATCCATGTTTAGCCATGAATAAAGGTGTACTGTGCTGACTGGGCTGTAAGCCAAGATGTTTGCCGCTAGAAGGTATTTCATTACACATCAGGGACAATTAATTAATTTCTTACTTTATTAAAAATTTATCTATTATTTTACAGAAATTTAAGTTTCATAACTGAAACCAATATGCTGATGAGGACATTCGTGTATCATGATATGTGGAGTAGAGATTCAGCAAACAATTTCCTGTTTGACCTGCGGTTCTGATGAGGAGAGAAGTCTTGTGCTTTCTTTTTCCTGAGAGCCACTTTCTCAGGCTGGACAGTAGGAGGGTCTATGGAGAACTCACTACTTAAATATGGGCCTGCAGAGGCCTCAGGGTTGCAACTGTATCAGCAGAGACAGGCCTGGCAAGCTACTGCCTCAGTCCTTTCTTGAGGCCACAATAACAAGTTTCCAGAAGTCAAAGAACATGGAGCTACAAAATGGACACAGTGTACCCTTTTTTTCCCCACCTGCGTTAGGCATTTTACCATTTGTACATACTCAAAACTGTGTCTGACCAACAGCCAGAAACACTTCATTTAGCAATTCTTACTGTATTTGGAAACTCTCCCCAGAGAGAAGTGTATATTAAAATGGGCATGACCCATTTTAATTGAAGACCCAACTCCCATACTGACAGTGCCTAATCTCTATTTAATCTCGATAATTTGTTTGGGTGCTTGGAATCAGTTTGAAAAGCTCCTTTAAACACACTTTTTGTTATTATAAAGAAGGGTGAATATTAAGTGAATATTGAAAATAAAATACTGGCACTGCATATATCTCTCCTAGTAGTTTTACAATTTAACAAGATGACAAATATGTACAGTCCACATGGATAGAAATTTCCAAAATTAAAAAATTATGTAGAACATGGAACTATTAGAATATGAATTGATCAGATTATTTATTTGGTAAAATTATGTCCTGCGATGGCAAGAAATGAATCTGTCTTTTTCAATACTCTATCCTTGTTGCCTGGCCCAGTGCCTGGCACATGGCAGGCAAGGCTCAATAAATATGTATTAGCTGAAGGAATAAATAACCTAGACATGGTGGCAGAAAATGCCAGATCCTACTCTTGTGGTATTTTGACTTCTATATAAGGAGGAAATCATGTTTATCATCAATAAACACCTGATTGGGCATGACCATGTAAATCCAATTTTTTTCCTTCTAGAGTCTTAGCTCTTGACTCATTTCTCTGTCTTGGTGGAGAACTCTTAAATTCTCCTCCTCAGATATTCTCCAAGACATTCTAAGGCATTGTTCAATTCATTCCTCTTCTCTACCTCCTATATTTAACAAGTCACCAAGATCTCCAGTTCCACTTCAGAAATCTATTTTGTAAAACCTTCTCTCTATCCCATCTACCACTGCTTTAGTTCAGGCCACCATCATTTCTCACCTAAATATATGTTTTTTAAATATAAATAAATAACAATTTAAACAGTCTTTCTGCCTCCAGTCTCTCTTCCTTCTAATCTATCATCAATGCAGATAATCATGCTGATATTTGACTAAATTATTTTTCAATAGATGCGGATTTCTACCAAATAAAATTCTAATGTATCACCCTTAATTAACATTTTTTAATAGTCTGTTTCCAAGTTACCTTTTGAGTGACCGTTCTTGGCATTTCTTTTCAGTCTTCTTTCCTGTCTTTGAACATGTCATACTCTTTGCCAGCTCAGGGCCCTGACACATGCTATTCCATCTTCTTGGATCATTCTTCTCCCCCCCCCCTTCACCTAGTTAACTGTTACTTACTACTAAAGTTTCAGCTTAAAACTTAACTACTCTGTTATGCCTTAATTTAAGCCCTCTATGCTAGAGTCAACCATCCTTCTCTAGAAGCCTATAATGCTGAGCATTTATCCTTTGTACACCCATAACTCTTCTAGTAACTTATTCAGTATCTATCTTTGCTAAATTGTAAAGGGACCATATCTGTATTGTCCATCTCTGTGTCCTCAGTATAATATATGGTGATTGGCACAGAGTAGGTACTCAAGAAGTATTTGTTGAATGAATGAATGTTAACTGATATATAAACACATCATGTACTGCCATGACTTCGTGACTTTTTATATGGTATCCATATAAAATCCATATCCAATCTACCTGATTGTCATTACCTAATTCTCCACTGAAATATTATAATCCTAAGAATATTTATTGTGCCCCAATCATATGCCAGTAACTGTGCCAGATGGTGGGGCTATAAAAGCAGACAAGATATAGATCCTCACATGAAGGAGTACAAGGTCTAATTAAGAGATACAGGCAGGTAAATGAACAATGTAAGACTCTGTGATGATGCATTGAAAGAATTTTCTAGAAAACACAACAGTAGCACAAAAGAAGGTTTATGCATTTATGAACTCCACTGTTGGGGGTGGCAGGTGAGGAGAAAGTTCAAGGAAGAGGTCGCAGAAGAGGTGATGCTTGATTTGATTCTTAAAGGATCATTAGGTATTCACTATGAGGATAAGCAGAGGAGCAAGCTGTCCCAAAGAGGAACTAGCAAATATGATGGAGTCACAGCTTGGATTTCCTGGGAAGCAGACTCTGAGTTGCAGTCTAGTGTGCAGGCTATTTATTAAGGAGTGCCTTTGGATTTGATACTTATGAAAGAAAGGAGAAGCAGCAGGACTGAGCAAGGGAGAAGTCCGATTGTGATACAGGTCTAGTTTGATACCACAAGGACCTCAGTAGCTGAGATGGCCTTATGGGATTGTGAGTTGTCCCCTCTTGGGCCAAAATATCCATGTCTTCATACTCCTGCATTGGTCAGTAAATGTGGGTTGCTCCTGGGAAGGGGTGTGACCTGGGCCAAGGCTGCTTTCTGCAACTGAGGCAATCCTTCAAAGGGCTGCCATTTGAGGGCTGTCCACTGATAAAATTCCCAGCAGCTGACGCAAGAAGCCCCTCCTTGCAGAGGGATCTGTGTGGTGCATCATAAATGACAAGAAAGAGTAAAGTAGCTTTCCAAGTTTGGAAACCAGCAAGTAATTTTTTTGTTACTGGCACATAAAATGGTGGCGTTAGGCTGATGGCAAAAGATAATGCTGGCGAGATAAGTAGAAGCCAGTTACTGATCATATGTTATGCAGTTTGAACAATTAGAGAGACAAGAAAATGTAAATTCTGAGTACAGGGATAAATTTTTCATGTGTTAGGGAAAGAAAGAGGTGTATTTAGGCAAAAGAAGATGACAGTAGAGCAGTGACAATGGGGATGGAGAAGAAGGAATGAAATCAAGAGATAGTAAGCAGGCAGAAATGAAGGACTATGTTCACTAATTGAATGTGTGTGTTTTGGTGGACTGGGTAAGAGGAAAGGAGTGATTGAGAATGATACATCGTTTCTAACTGGAAACATTAGGCAGTTGGTGGTTCCATTAACCAAGACAGGCAAAAGGGGAAGAAGAACTGATCTGAGTTGTGAACGAAGGAGAAAATGAGCTCAGGTGTGGACATGTGGACTTGAAGACATCTGTGGGACATCCAGAGGAGCTGTTCAGTAGGCAGATGGATATGATGTCTAGAAATGGAGGAGAGAAGAAGCTGAAGACATAAATTTGGCATCCTTAGCACATATATGATAACTGAAGCTGTGGTACCATGTGAGAAAGACTTGAGGGTTGAAGACTTTAAGGGAAGAACCCCAACTTCAGAGAGGATGGCGAAGACTAAACTTGTTACAACCACAAAAGTGTTGAAAGTAGATAATGGGGCTTAATTAATTAAAGCAAAACAGTTTGTTTCTCACAGCACAACAAACAAGGTAAACATCAGCAGAGTTGTATGGTTTCCCTGCTTTCTAGTCCCGTGGGGCAATGTGATAAGCCCACACAGATGCTAGGCCTATGGTGGGTTGCTTTTCACCATAGCTGAGGAAACCAGGACCACAGACTCAGCAGTTTTGAGCAAGAAGCGAACATTGTAGCAAGCAGCAAACAAGCCAAGCCAGTAACATTTCCCCAGAGAGTGAGCATTTACACAGTAGGCATGCTGTGGTCGCCTTGACCTACTTAGTAACCTATGTGAATAGCCATAGAAACAGTTTACTATCAGGAGACCGATAAGCCTTGCAGTTTGGCACAGTCAGCAAGGACTTGCAGGGATGCTTGGGGTCGATGGTGAACTGCCTCTCCCTAAAAGGATGTGATTCCAATGACCCTGACAAAGATGAGCAGGTAGGCAGAATATGGATCTATGCCCCATTAGGAGGAAATTGCTTCTGAGAATGCAAAACTGGCTTTTCCTTCTGTAGCGTATAAAAAAGCCAGAATGAAGCCCAGTTCTTCTGACTACTGTATGTGCTTTCTTGGTACTGAAAATGATAAGCATAAGTCCCCATTAGGAATTCAAGGCTATTCCCAAGTTTAGAGCAGTCTGAAGTGTGTCAGATCCAAATAGGAATTGCCTTGCATGATTTTTCTATAGTTTCAAATTCACTCCAGTGAAATTTCCCAGCAAGTGATGTTCCCAAAGCTGTCTTAGAATCCTGTGGGGGTGATGCTCAAGGTTAACAAGAGGTGAAACCAGAAGAAATGAGTATTGCTAGCTTGTCTATACTTGCCCTTCCAATTTCCCAGAGTTTCCTCTGCTGTGATTTCCAGTAATTGTAGAAAGTAACACCATAGTTTCTCACTGAATGCAATTAACGATTTAATGAAACTTGGATTCATTAACTTGTGTAGATTTTTACAAAAATCACCTTGCTGAAGCCTGCAGAGTGTGCCTTAATGACCCATGAACAAACCACACATATAGTCTTAAAATTGTGGAGTGAGTTTTTAAAACAAATTCTACAGTAAATGCAGTGGCTGGGCTGAAATATGTCATCTTGCTTACTTTAAAAAGCTACTTAATTTTTTTAATGGAAAGTGCAATTTAGCTGACAGTCATCTCTTTGCTGCATTGGAAAAAAGTAGATTTAAAAGCATGGAGCAGAGTACACTATAAAAATGGTCTTTGTGCAGAAAGGAATAAAATATAAAATGTAAGGAACACAGAAAATTGAGGATTTGATTCTGAACATTGATAAACATGTTTGTTTATTGACTTCTTTCGTTGCTGTAACAGAAGGTTGCTACCAACAGACAGAGAATTAAGCAGTAGAAGTAGTTCAGGTAGAATGGAAATATCTTGATTGAAAAAGAGGTCATAAAGGGATGAATGAAGACCGAATGAAGTTACACAAAGTTTTCCATGTTGAAAGTGATGTTTGGTTGGTACTAGAAGAATGGATGAATACAGGGGCTAAATCCTGAAAACCAGACTGATCCATTGACGCAGGCTAGGGGAGATCCCATAACTAGGCCATAGTGAAAGTTCTGGAAAGCAGGTTGAATGTCAAAGAGTCAGATATTAAAACTCAGGGAGGCAAGAGTCAGCATCAAGCTATTGGGCAGGAGGAACTGCCCAGAAAAGGTACACTCATTAAAAGAGCCAGCATACGAGCTTGTGGTGGGGCTGTTATGAAGGCTTACTTGACGTTTAGCTGGTCAGCTATTGACTGTATGCCATAAGTAGGAATGGGTTGTGGGCGGAGGATGAGTAGTGCCATATCCATGAATGGAAAGAGCTCTGCCAGAGCCACTGGTCAATTCCGAGCCCTTTCTAACATGACCTCTCAGCAGCATTTGCTACTGTAGACCCTTACCTCTTTCTTGAAATGACCTTTTTATCGACTTTTGTTCCACCACACTTTCTTAGTTGTCCCCTTACCTCTCCAGCTGCTCCTTCTCCATCTCCTTTACTGGCTCATTTTCCCTATCTGCTTCACTTCTAAATATTAATGGTTCTCAAAGCTCTGTAATGAGTTCCTCCTTGTTCTTTACTAATTCTCTGTCCTAGCCTTCAGTACTATCTACAGATAGTTGATTCCCAAATATATATATATCTTCAATTCAAATAATAGTCTCTAGCTTTAAACTAGTGTTTCTCACATTTGTTTTGAAAGCTTGAATAATGTATTGATTCTCTCTAAAAGAAAGAAAATTTGTGCAGATGCCCAAGCATTGACTTCAATTATTCTTATAAGAATGCTTTAAAGATAGAAATCCTGTGTGTGTGTGTGTGTGAGTATTCCTTATACTTAAAGCTAAAATGACAACATTTCAAATTAAATATAATAAAAACCGCAAAACCAACAGCATAATGTGACAGATAATGTTGTTTTGTTAAAACTAAATCACTTCCTTCATTGTGGATGTGGTGCTGACTGCTAAAGGACAGGTTCTTTTGAATTCAGCATGCCTACACTGTGTACTCTGGGATGACTCAATTCTGCCACCACGTCTCTCTTTTTAAACCACGATGAAAGGTTTTTTCATATATATAACAGAAGGCCCTGACATCACTTGACCATCACTTGCCTCGAGTGCATCATTTATTTTTTAATTCTATTCCACTAGATTATCTACGAAATGCTTATTTATTTCTATAAATTTTTACCATCACATTGAAAACAGAGAATTAAAAATAAAATAAAAGATACCTGAGAATATATCTGTGGATCCAACTTTGAGATACACTCCCTCACTTCGAATTTCTATAGGGAAGTTAAATTGGAAATGTCTAAACTAAACTAATCATTTTCTTCTACTTCAACCATCTTTTTATCCTGTGTTTCCTATCTCAGTAGTGGGTACCACCTCATCTATTTGGTCACGCAAGTGAGAAAACAGATTCATCCTTGACCCCTTCCTTCTTTCTGTGATCTGTAGGGAATAAAATATCAAGTCTTACTGAGTCTACCTTCCAAATACCTCTAGAATTCATCTGACTATTGCTGCCTCATTTCATGGTATCAACATATCTAAGCCTACAATAGTTTTTTTTTTTTAAAGATTGGCACCTGAGCTAACAACTGTTGCCAATCTTCTTCTTTTTTTTTTCTTTCTTTCTGCTTTTTCTCCCCAAATCCCCCCAGTACATAGTTGTATATTCTAACTGTGGGTCCTTCTAGTTGTGCCATGTGGGACGCCACCTCAACGTGGCCTGACGAGCGGTGCCATGTCTGCTCCCAGGATCCGCACCAGCGAAACCCTGGACCGCTGTAGTGGAGTGTGCGAACTTAACCACTCGGCCACGGGGCTGGCCCCTACAATAGTTTTTATTGTACAACTATCTTCTGTCTGGTTTCCTTGTTCGTCAAAAAACTAGGATGGTAAATTGGATCTTACTTAAAATTGGTAGGCTTGGTGTTTGGGCACTTGCTTTTTAGTCTGGTGGTTTTTTTTTTTTTTTTTTGGTTTCTTTTTTAAAGATTTTATTTTTTTCCTTTTTCTCCCCAAAGCCCCCCAGTACATAGTTGTATGTTCTTAGTTGTGGGTCCTTCTAGTTGTGGCATGTGGGATGCCACCTCAGCATGGCTTAATGAGCAGTGCCATGTCTGTGCCCAGGGTTCAAACTGGCGAAACCCTGGGCTGCTGAAGCAGAGCGCATGAACTTAACCACTCGGCCATGGGGCTGGTCACCTAGTCTAGCAGTTTTATTGACTAAATAAGTCATAGCAATTACGTCGCATGGATTTTGCAAGCCAATGAACCTCTTGGTTCATTTCCTATTGCTTTTTAGTTTATTTGCAATTGGCTTCACTCCAATGACCAAAGTACAGGGGAAACTACCATAGATTATCTCAGAGTAATATTTAGATTACTTATTTCACAGTTGGAAAGGTTTGGGCAAATGGACTTGTGTAAGCAGAAAAGATTGCTCCTGTAGTGGAAAAATGATGGTCCTAAGGTAGTAGGTCCTAAGGTACATAAAGGTCATGGTAGTTTTTCTTTCACATATTTAGATGCAATCTCCTTTTGTTGGAGGAGATGGGGATGGGTACAGTGGGAATGGAAGGAAGCTTGAGAGAATGGCTTGAGAAATCCTTCTGATTGAATCATAGAATCTCCATGCTTTTATTTTTCATGTTGTTCACCCACTCTTTCATGTGACATAGTACCTAGAATACAGAAGACACTCAAAGACTTGTTGAATGAATGAATTCTCAACTTCTCATTGCCTATCCACACCTCCACTGGTCCTGGAAGTTGGTGAATGACAAAATCATAAAGTCCTAAAATGTTAGAGATAGCAGAGACTCTCAGGAGCATCAAGTGCAGGACCTTTCACACTTGTTGAGGTTTGGGCCCTCCTGCCCTCACTTCATCCAGAGCAGAAACTCCTCAATTTATGTTACATACTGGGGTTACTGGCAAGATCTTTTGGGAAAAATATTTTTGCTGTCAAAAAATAAAAAATGGAGCTTTTTCTTTTTCAAGTTTGGTTTGGTCTAAGCCCATCATTTGGCAGATAAGAAAACTGAGGCCCATAAAGGGAAACAGTTTTTAAGGTACACAAACTGGGCTTTGAAGGTTCACCTTCCACCTCCAGAAAACAAAGGAGGAGGATTGCAGGATCTTGGAAACTTGTTGCACCACAATTCCTAACTCCACCCCCTATCTGTTGTGGTAGGAATTTTGCAGTGTGATAGTAATATCAAATCCTGGAATGTGTGAATTGGAAGAGATGTAGAGTAATATAGTTCAAAAGTTTGGATACTTTTAGGCAAAAAAAATATTATTCATTCAAATGAAATGCTGCATGGAAGCTTGTTGTTTCAACTTTCTTTCAATATTCAATAAACATTTGTTGGTCACTGCTCTAAGTTTTGCAGATACAGTAGTAAACAAGACACAGTCTTTACTTTTATGATGGTCACATCCTGTTGTGAGTGGAGGAGAGAGTTATTAAACAACTAAACTAATAAACAAACAATGTAAGCTCACAGGAGAAAGAGAGGCAGACTTTAGTAATAAACCAGTCACTTGAAATAAATCAAGGATGAAAGTCAGACACTAGTTAATTTATTGAAATGCGTATGCGGTTTCCAAATTATTTTACTACTTCTATGTTTCGTTATGTTAATAATTAAATACCAGAGTTCCAAGTTTTGTGTTGCTAAATGGTGTTAAAGAGGAAGGAATGTTTGGATAAAATTTTGGTTTCTTTCTCCTAAGGAAAAAGATACTTGCTTAAAAATTATACATAGTTTTTTAAGTTGGCTTAAACCAGTAGTTATAGATTGTGATAGGTCATGTACAGGAAACAGACAGGGACTATGATAGAAGCTACTTGAGGCCCTGGTGAGGGACAGTGCCCCAGGCATGGCTGTGTAGTTTGGCATTGCACAAAGGCGCTTGGCTGAAGGGGCAAGTGAGGGCTGACACTTTACTCAAACTCTGCTTGCCCAGTTGAGTCCTTTGTCAGGTTGCGTCTTCTTTGAGTTAGGACCAGTTTTTGCTTCCTCCAAAGGTGTTGCCTGCTTTCCAAGACCTGTGCCTGCGAGGATGAGCCCACCCAGAAGGGGACTTTGTTCTCATTTGTACAGAGAGGCTACATAAGAAAACTGCAGCATTGATGAGGGAAGATCTCTCTGAAGAGGTGACAACTGAGATTTGACTGAGACGGGAAGGAGTGCATATGAAGATCTGTACTTGAGGTAGAAAGAACAGCAAGAAGTTGTCTCTGGTTGTACTTTAGTTGGGAGTTTGCCTGGTGTATTTGAGCAATGATGAACAGACAGTGTGGCTAGAACAAAATGTAAAGGAGGGAAGTGGAGGAGGTGATGAAATTAGAGAACTAACGAGGGCCAGAGTGCATAAAACTTTCTGAGCCATTGCAAAGATCTTGTCTTTTTCGTTTGAGTTGGATGGGATGTTATTGGAGGGTTATATTCAGAGCTGCTCTGATTAAAGTGCTTGACACCAGTAGTGTGCTGCTAAATGTTTAACAACCCACTGTCTGGTTGCTGATTTCTGTGATGTAAATACCCCCATCATGGCTGATTTCACGTCACTGAATGTGGAGTTGGGAAGAGATGTTAACAATTGGTATGGAATAGTGTGAGCCAGTTGCAGCACCTCATTTTGCAGATGTAGAAACTGCAGACATGAATATGGTCATATCCAAGAGGACATAGTTTGTCAAGGTAAGGGTATAGTCTTTATCCTGTAGGGCGGCAGGAAGCCACTGGTGGATATTAAGCAGAGATAAGATGGCTAAATTCTTGTTTGGCAACGTGTTGAGGGTAAATTGAGGGTAGTATGCGTGTTACATTCATTTTAGAAGTGAGAAAATGGGCACAGAGATCTTAAATATTTTATTCTATCAACGCTATTTTAAGAGAATATTGGCAAAACCAAAACACATGAGTTAGTGGCAAAACTGAAATTTGAACCCAGGTTTTCCAAATATCCCTTTTGATAAAGCATCAATAAACTGGGAAATAGATAAGATAATACCTTCTTGATTTGAGATGTTTAATATAACAACAGTAAAAGGGCATGTGGGAGAGTGGTGATGGCAACACAAAAGTATACATCTTGTCAATAGTCCGATAAAAATATCACTATTGAAAATGGGTGCCTCTAAAAAGCCGAATCATTTCCAAGAATTTTGAAACAGTGGAGAAGTCGGAATTAAAACAGAATTACTAATTGTACCTCTTTGTCTCCTTCTAGAAGGATAAACAAATGGCTAAAGATTGCCACTCATAATGCAGATCCATTAATAAGCTATTTAACTTCAACACTGAAATATCCCTTAATCGCACAAGTCTGAATAGTGTATAATCAACCTGACAGAGGAGATAGAGCTAGGCTTTAATAAACCTATCACTTGAAATACATCGAGGATGAAAGTCAGACTCTAGTCAATTTCTTGAAATTAATATATGATTTCCAAATTATTCTACTGCTTCTATATTTCATTCTGCTAACAATTAAATGCCAGGGTTACAAGTTGTGTTCCTAAATGTTGTTAAAGAGTGAGAAATGTTTGGATAAAATGTTTTCTTTCTCATGGGGAAAAATATGGGAATTTAAAACTTATGCATGGTTTCTTCAGTTGGCTTAAACCAGTATCAAGAGGCATCTTAAACAAGGTGAAATTTGTCATTTCTCTTGGATTACAACCAAGAAGAACTAATTAGCAGGAGAAGTTTTCCCCTGCAGGCTGCAAAATTAGTCTTGAGGTCAAAATAAATGATAATGAGAAAGTTGGATTATTAAGTCTAAGCATAGTTTCCAAAGGATAAATATAAAAGGTCATTGAATAGAATATTATCATAGAGAAGCTTTCAAGCTTGCAGATTGAGATTTAGTTAATATAAGTTGCTGAATTTTTAACAAATTTTCATCATACACGTTTCCTTCATGTCTACTGAATCATTAAATTAGAAAATATGAGCTCCCAAGACATTTTAATATGAATGCTGAATTCAAAATGTTCTGGTGTCTCAATTTTTCAATAGCAAACTATGGGCTTATTTTCTCAAGAAACCACACTCTAGTTTAAATAGAATTGGTTCACTTCCTATAATTTTTATTCAGTGAGTAGGAAACTCATAATTCTCTCTGTCTTCCATTTGCTTCTCATTCATACATTCCACAAATATTTATTGAGCATCTGTTTTGTACAGGGCACTGTGGTAAGCACTGTGTTAAATTCATCAATGAATCCATTAAAGATCCTGAATTCATTAAGGGTGTTGCTTAGTAGGGGAAATAAAATACCTTATTCAATTTGCATGCCACAAGGTGGAATGTTCCATGTATCATATGAGAAGTAAAAATACAATGTTCTGAGAGCCCATAAGAGGAAGATATTGCTTCTAATTGGGACAAAAGCAAAGGCTTCTGGTTTAGGACAAGAACACATGAAAATGAATGGTGGGGCTGGCCCCGTGGCCGAGTGGTTAAGTTCGCGCGCTCCGCTGCTGGTGGCCCAGTGTTTCGTTAGTTCGAATCCTGGGCGCGGACATGGCACTGCTCATCAGACCACGCTGAGGCAGCGTCCCACATGCCACAACTAGAAGAACCCACAACGAAGAATACACAACTATGTACCGGGGGGCTTTGGGGAGAAAAAGGAAAAAATAAAAAAAACTTTAAAAAAAATAAAAAAACGAAAATGAATGGTGGGAGGGCATTCGAGGTGGAAGGAATAAGTTTGAACGAAGACTTGTTGCTGGGGAAGTGCAGAATGCATATGAGGAGAATTTAATTCAGTGAGACTGAACTCTGGGGTGTGTCTCAAGAAGAATAATGGGAAATGGGGTAAAATGTAGATTTGTTAACTAATTCGTTAATCAACAACTATTTATTGGGCACCATCTGTTTGTCAGCGACTGATCTAGACAGTGGTGATGGAAGAATGGACAAGACAGTCTTTAGTCTCATGTAATGTTGAGAAATTCCTTGGATGCTAAATATAGAATTTTGACGGTCTATAGGCAAGAGCATTATCAAAAGTAGTATGGCAGCAACATGATCATAGCTCTTCAGAAAAAATATATTTTACAAAGCTAGTAGCAATGTGTTATCACTAGTAGAAATTTAAACTGCTGGAAACCTGTGCTATTCCCAGTTAACACTTGTAGAAAGTAAAACAACTGGCATCATAAAATAAGTAACATTTGTGCATAACATCACATTTTAAAGAATCAATTTGACATCTATTATCTCATTTGTTCCTTCTGGCAACCTCATGAGGTCAGATATTATTATTTCCAGTTTATAGATGAAGCTTAGAGACTAAGTGACTTGCTGATGAGCTTACAGCTTTGTGTCCAAGCCAGAATTTGAAGGCAAATATTCTGTCACTCCAGATCCCCTACTATTTTTCTACAGCCTTCAGCCTCCGTAGAATCAAAAGCTCCAAATACAATTTTCCTGTGCATATTTTTTCCTATCTCATTTCCTGTCCCATTATTCCAACACTAGATGCAATGAACTGTGAAAACGATTATTACAGGCATAGATTTCTGAAAATCTTTTCAACTGTCAATTTTGATTTAAATTAAAAATACTATTGTGGAAATCATATGAGCATATCACAAGGCTGGATCCCAATTGAATTACACATGCTGATTCCTTGACTTCTGGTGGGGTTACGTGTGTATTGTTTTTATAACATTTCTGGATTGATCTATGTGAGTCTGCCAAAATCCCTTGTTGGCATTCTTTTTCTCACCCTAAAGATCTTCCATATTGATTTAACGGATCTTTCATAAAGGTGACTTCTTTCAAAGGCTACAGCAACATTTATATTTCATGGACTGCATGAGTGGCGTTTCCCTTGAGAGGAGCTATATTGATTATTTATTAGAGTCTTATACCAGTGTTGCTGAGATAGTAGGAGACTACAAAGAGAGAATCAGGGTTTAGATACCCATTTGGAAAGTTTGAAAGACAGCTCATAAATTCTTGCTGATACAACAACTGCATTAAATGGCACTGAGGCATCTAGGCAATTGTCACTGAGGCATCTAGACAATTGTATAACAGTTCCATCAAAGATGTCTTCTGGCACCACACAGATAAAACCATCTATAACAAATATTCTCCCCATGGCTCCAACAGCAACTATGGGGAACCATTCCACACCACTTAGATGCATGATCTTGTTAAATTCTCATAACCATTTTATGAGAGAACTGGTATTATGCCCCTGTCTTGTAGATGTGTGACTCTTGCTAAACACACCCTCTGCCTTTGCACAAGCTTGTTCCTATTCTGAAATGACCTCCTTCACCTTGTCTGTCTATTCAAGTCTATTTCAATGTTGAAACCCAGCTTCAGTGTCCCCTAGTCTGTGATGCTTTCCATTATTATACATTCTCCACTCGTACTTTTCACAGTATGGAGGGCCAACATTGTGCCAGGCCCTGTGCTAGGCATTTGGGATACAATAGAGCAGTGAAGCAGACAAACAAAAGTCTTTCCCTTATTGAAATTTTTTTCTAGTGAGGAGAGAGAGACAATAAACCAAACAAAGAATACAAAAATTTCAGATTGTGATATGTGTCATGAAGAAAAGAAAACAGGATGATGTGATAGAGAATGAGGATGGAGGTGGTGACTGAGTGGTCAGAGAAGCCTCCTCACACCTTCTATCCCTCTGACTTTCACTTGTGTGGTTACATTCTCTGGACTCCACTGGATATGTTGGTTTCCTTGCATTCTCTCCCTAAGAGTCCGTAGACTTCCTGGTCAGATGGATGCTTCCCATTTTCCCAGATGGGAAACTTCCCATCTCTGAATCCACTGGTGCAGAGGAAGCACTTCAAAAATATTTGTTGAACTGACTTGAGGAAACTTAGGCCCTGAACAGTTAAGTGACTTGCCTAAAGCAATACCACTAGCAACGTATAGATCAGGATCTGAACCTGGTCTGATTGGAGGTATAGTATTCTTTCCCCTACATTATAACTTTCTTTTAGTGTCCATTTAATGACCCCCAAGGTCCTACGTGATCTGCAGCACTACCACCCTCACCCCCCACCTCTAACTTCATCTCCTACTCTCCCCTCACTCTGCTCCAGCCCACTGGCCTCCTCCCAGCTCAGGATCTTGCTCTCCCTGCAATGCCCTTTCCCCAGTGTTCTTTCCCCACATGTCTCCTTGGTCAACCCCTTTGCCTCCTTCATGTCCTCACTCAAATATCACCTTCTCAATGAGGGCTACCCTGTAGTCCCTATTTAAATCTCCAACCTGCCCCCTCAGTGCTCCTGATCCCTCTTAACCAGGCTGACATCTTCCCCTCATGGCCCTTATTATCTTCTACCATATTAGGTGGCTGCCTTATTTATTATGTTTATTGTTTATTGTCTCTCCCTAGCTAAAAGATAAGCCTTAGAGGGGCAGGATCTTGTTCTATTTTCTTTACCATTGTATCTTTTTTTTTTGAGGAAGATTAGCCCTGAGCTAACTGCTGCCAATCATCCTCTTTTTGCTGAGGAAGACTGGCCCTGACCTAACATCCGTGCTCATCTTCCTCTACTTTATGCGTGGGATGCCTACCACAGCATGGCTTGCCAAGTGGTGCCATGTCCACAGCCAGGATCTGAACCAGCAAACCCTGGGCCACTGGTGTGGAACGTGCGCACTTAACCACTGCACCATGGGGCCGGCCCCATACCATTGTATCTTAAGGTCCTAGAACAGTGCCTGGAACAAAATAATCATCCAATAGCTATTTATTGAATGAACTTTAAATAAAATATGTTTAATCAGATATTACTCATATATTATTGAAAAGAAATTCCTAATATCAAAATTTAACGCAGATAGTATGCAAAGCTCATTCTATGTTGCCACTGGATCCTTTGATGCTATCCTACCTATGCCAAGTATAGCATAGTGCTGAGGCTTCAATGGATAACAGGAAACATGACACATTCTTCAGGACAAAACACTGCCTCATTTATATTTGCTGAATCTCTCTCCTCTTGATCATCAATAAGGGTCATAGGTCTGGCTAACTTCTATCTACTCTGCTCCTAGCACTTTGCTAGGCACACCGAGAAGATGTGTTCAGGAAAGAGCGAATGGTCTTACACATAATCAGTAATTGGGCATTTGTTGGATTCTCTTCTAGTATCTTCCAGAGTTTTTCCTCTAAAAGGATAGCAGTCCATGATTCTCCAACTGGCTCATGAATTTGATCTGGGCTATTTTCCACCAGACATGGAGAAATAATGGGAGTGATGGGCTCTTTTTTAAATGACCCTTTCTCCACCTAATAATTTTTCTTTTCTGTTTACCCATGGAAGTCCTGCTTCTGACAGCAAAGTGGCAACAAAGATAGGCTCTCTCCACCTTGGCAAGCAAAGCCATCTTCCACAGCCAAATTGTATTTAGATAAATAGAGCCTGACTTCTAAGCTCGTTGTTCATACTACTTCATTTGTTTTGCAGGGTGTTTTTAGAGGACATCCAAATTTTATACAAATGCTTTTGTAGCATAAACATTACTTCAAAATGAAATTTTGAAACATGAAGCATTTTCAAATATGAACTTTGGTAGGTATGCTCTGTAATCTTCATTTACTTTTCAAAATTTGTCCTAGAACAAAGGGCTTTGAGGACATGGTCATTGAATTCAAATTAGGTAGAACAAAATCTCATTGCTATGGAAGTTTAGAATCTGAAGTCCTGCCTGCTCATTGTTACCGCACAGCCAAGTTTTACCTCTCCTCACCTGCCATTTCCATACAGCTATCTTGTGACGGCATAGTTCACCATCTTACATAATTCCACAGAAGTTTAGTTCCCTTGCACAGGAAACATAACCACACAGTGGACCCCATAGATACATAGCCAAACTACATCTCATTCGTTCAGATATATAACTATACAAAAGGCTCCTCAGACACATGGCTGTGCTACAATCTGATGCACGTGTAAGTATACACATACTCCCCCACACCCATATGCTCATGTCCACAAAGCAATCCAGCCCAATTTTCCCCACAGATGCTCAAACAAAAACACAAGCTCACTAGTGCTTGAATTGTTCCTCTCTCCCTTATGAGCCTTGTCTATGATAGACAGTGTAAGCCCTTCTTCAGATCAATAGTGTAGGAAATGATGGACATAAGAGAAATATGTGTAGCATCTTAGAGAAACAGTAAAAAAGTGTGAGAATTGTGTATTTACTGCATTAATATCTACAGCACAGCAATTACCATTAAAATGTTCAGAATCTGAGCAGTTAAGTAAGCATTTACTTTATTTACTAAATATACCTATTAGGTAATGGTATTTATTTTTTTATAAAGGAATTGAATTTCTCTGAGGTAGTGATCAAAACTTCCTTCAGGAGCAAGTGGCTTTAAGCCAATAACCACGTTTATATAGGGGTAAAGAAATCACAATGATACTGAATTATTCTCAGAGCTACACAGAGAGAGAATTCCAAAGTTCTGTGGAGAGTCTCCCTTGAGTATTCAGTATGTTACTCATCGACACTTACATGTAAAATTACCTGAGGCTAGGGAAAGAACTATCTACTAACATCTGAGATAACAGTGCCTGAAGCACACACATGGCTGGTAATAGTGCCTATTCCCACCATCCAGTTGGGAAAAAGTCAAGATTGATAAGGCGTTGAGTAGAGTACTCTGGAGAGTCTTGCCTGAGTAATGTGGAATAATTAACCATAGAGAAAACATTGGTTTTGTCCTGCTTAACAAATCTTAAAAAGCAAGACTCGATAAGATCAAACTATTTCCAAGAAACTTAATTGCACCTGAGGACAGGCTCAAAAATATTTATAGGAATACAAAAATATGTAACATACAACCAAGTAAAATTCTCAGTAGCTGGCAACCAATCCAAAATTTACAGGCATATAAAAAGGCAGGAAAGTATGACCCATAGTGAAGAAAACAGACAGAAATTAGAATTAGCAAAGAAGGATATTAAAATAGTTATTATAACTACATTTCATATGTTGAAAAATAAAGTAGCAACATGGAAGATATAACGTATACCAAAATTGAACTACTAAAGATGAAAACTAAAATGTCTGAGATAAAAAAATACACTGATTAGGATTAAGAAAAGGATAGATAGTATGGAAGAAAAGATCAATGAACAAGAAGACACAGCAATAGAAATTATCAAAATGAAAAACCGAGACATAAAAGTATTTAAAAAAGGAAATAAAAGAGCATCTAGTGAACTATGGGACAACTTCAAGCAGCCCAATATGCATGTAATTGGAATCCCTGGTTGAGGGGGCAGTCAGAAAAATATTTGAAGAAATATTGGCCAAAACTTTCCTAAATTTGATATAAATTATAAGTCCATAGATTCAAGAATGTCAATGAACCTTAGGTAAAAGAGACATGAAGAAAATGAACCCTAGGCAAATTATTAAATTGCTCAAAACCAGTGATAAAGAAAGAAACCTTAAAATCAACTGGAGGAAAAAAGACATTATATATACTAGAACAAAGATAAGTATGACAGCAGGTTTTACACTGGAAACAACACAAGAAAGATGACAGTGAGGTAATATTTTTAAAGTACTGAATAAAAGAACCTGTAAATTTAGAAATTTATATCCAGCAAAAATATTTTTAAAAAATGAAGTCTAAATAAATATTTTTTCAGATATATGAAAAGTGAAAGAATTCACCACCAACGTACTTCACTACAAGAAATGTTAAAGAAAGTCTTTCAGGAAGAAGAAAAATGATATCAGATGGAAATATAGACTTATACAAAGGAAGTAAAAGCTGTAAAAATGGTAACTACATGGTTTTCGTTGCTGTTTGAAGCTGTTGTTATAAGCTACACGCTAGAATTTGTCTCTTCAACAAGGAACAGACTCAGAGCGCAGTGGAAGTGTATGTACATGTACTCTGAAGTGTTGATACTTCAAATAATGGACTCTTTGCTTCTGAGCTAACACCTTGTAGACAAGTTTCAGCTTGTACTAGTGAAGTGAGTAGGGATTTCCAAGACACTGTGTAGACCCAAGCAGACAAGCTTCATTAAAGCAGATGGCTGACCCAAGACCCAGGGAAATAAGATTAATTACATAGGACTGAGTAAACTGATAAGGGATGTTTAATTGTGGCTGTTTGTTTAGAATATGGGTAGCATCATTTTTATATGTTATTTTAGAGTATATAAGAAAGTCCCTTATCTTTCTTAAGGTCTTTCTACCACAATTTAGTAGATTATGCTTCTGTAAACTGAAATGAATCATCTCTAAATGGTAGCTGATTCTCATTGACCCCTGAGAATTCAGAGACAAATACATTTACTGAATCTCTTTACTTTTTGTGGCAATATAATTATTTGCATTTGTTCATAAGAATATGCTTTCCTTTTTACCAGGTTATAATTGACCAACTCAATTGCACAACCAAGGTCCTACCTGGAGTGCCATATTTGAGAATGATTCTCTTATAATCAGATGTGACAAGCCCACTATTAAGAAATATATGTGGAGTCAATGCCTACAAAGTCCCTCCAGCAAACTGGCCTGGATTCTGACTGGAGGGTCCAAATCTCACACATGGTAAGGAAGGTCACTTCTTGACAGGTCAGGGACATTATCAAAACTGGGGAACCTCAAGAAGAGAGGGTTTCACCTAAATTTATAGGTACTGTATGTGAAATACAGTGAAGAGTGTATCTTGAGCTTGGATTCATAACCTTGGGAAGGAGAAAAACAATCAAAGCTTTAATAAAGTCCAACTCAAGATTTCTCATGTAAACTTCTAGACAGAAGTTAATTTGGGGGCCATAGTAGTTGCTCACCCTGGAGTGAGCTCAACGCTGGAGCTCCTCTTTTTATAGAAGGGCTCCTCCTC